>NW_006159952.1:47750-60310 GCF_000334495.1 Tupaia belangeri chinensis
AAAAGAAAAGAAAAGAAAAGAAGTTTTGAATAGGTAAGGAAATTTGCTTAAAATTTAAAGCCTGGAAACAGGTTAGGATTCTGTTCAAATAGTAGGTACATGAACCTATTGACAGCTCAAGACAGGACAAAAACTCTTAAAACTGGACAACAAAGCTAGAAGAAAAGCAGCAATATTTTAGTCAAAAGTTACAGGATGCGATTTCACCAGTTCAGTCTCATGTACTTAATCTATCTTCTGTTGTGGTTCAATCTTCCTGATTAAATTCTGGGATATAATATTCAACTCCAGACTTGTCCCTACGATTAAGTTGGCCACTCTCTTACTTTTTGAACTCTTATTTTGGTGTGTCTGCATTTAATTTTCCTGACATAGCACTCCCTTGAGAACTTCTTGGAGATCTGGTCTGGTGCTGGTAAATTTTTTCAGGTTTTATTTATCTGAGAATGTTGTCTTTTCTTCCCATATGAAGGATAATCTTGCTGGGTACAGTATTCTTGATTAAAATTGCTTTTCCCTTATGCTTTGAATATACTTTCCCATTCTTTCTTTGCTTGCATTGTTTCCAATGAGAGGTCTGCTGTTACTCTGATGAGATATCCTTTGTAGGTAACTTGCCGTTTCTCTCTTGCCAATTTTAGTATCTTGTCTTTGTTTGTGGTTTTGGTCAGTCTGGCTATAATGTGTCTTGGAGAAGATCTTCTTGGGTTGATTCTATCCAAATAGAATATCCTTTGTATTTCTTGGGACTGGATCTTCGAGTGCATCTCTAGGCTTGTAAAGTTTTCTTGTAGGATTTCATGGAATAGACTATCAATGCCCTTATGAGTCTCTTTGCCTTCTGGATGCCAATTATCCAGATGTTTGGACGTTTGATGGTACCTAGTACTTCTTGTATATTATTCTCAAATATTTGGGCAATTTTCTCAATCTTCATGGTGGATTTTTCTAGGCCAGCAATTTTCTCTTCTACATCTGAGAGTCTATTTTCTGTATGATCTAGTCTGCTTTTAATACTTTCAAGTGATATTTTGACTTCCTATATTATAGCCTTCATCTCTAATAGATCCATTTGATTCTTTTGTAAAGTGTGTAATTCCTCTTTTAGATCTTGCAAGAATTTCCTCACCTCCTGGTACTCATCAGCTCCTTTCTCCTTTCTCTTCTGCACCTCATCATCTCTCTTCTCTTTCATCTCTGTTAGCTTCACCATTATGAATGTTCTAAATTCTTTATCAGACATTTCCATGATTTCCATTGAACTGTCACTCGAGTTTGTGGGCTGGAGACTGAATTATCAGTGGAAAATCTTCCTTTCTCTTATTCCCCTAAAATCCCTAGTTCTCAGGAGCCATGACGGTGTCTTCTGAAGGCCTGTTCCCTTGCCTCTCCACTCGAATTTGTGGGCTGGATGCTGAATTATCAGTGGAAAAATCTTCATTTCTCTTATTCCCCTGAAATAACCAGTTCTCAGGAGCTATGAAGGTGTCCTCTGAAGGTCTGTTCCCTTGCCTCTCCTCTAATATATTACTATTAACTATAACATTGTGACATGAATGTTCATGTAAAAATAGTTTCCTAATTATGCCTTTTTTTTTCCCTTTGTTTTTGTTTTTTTTTTTTTTTGGTTTTTTTTTTTTTTTTTGGCTATAGGATGCGTGTGCTCACTGGAGACACAGAGACACCCCTCCAGGGCAGGCGGCCATGCCACAATACCTTCTCCTCCATTCTCCTCTTGGGAGTTTGGGCCGCATGCATACATGCCTAGCAAGAGTTTCAAGTTACGGAGTCTGAAACTCAAACCACTGTTCACCACGTGAGAGTCCTGTGCCTTAACCATTATGCCTCTTGCTGGCCCCCTGATTATATCTTTAAGATATATTTTGAGATGCAAAATTACTATTTCAAAGATTTTGATAAGGCTCTTAAAGTGTATCACCAAATTGTTTCCAAAAAGGTTTTATTGGAAAAAAAAAAAAGTGTTACCTGCAACTATTGCTAATTTAATATTGGAAAGTAGCATCTTATTTAAAACTTGGGATCACAGTTAAGCAGAAATGTTATTCTTTGTCTTTTTTGAACTATTTGTCCATGTGTATTACCCATTTGTTAGGATCATAATGTTTTATAATACATTTATGTGAATTATAAATAAAGAAGAAATTATACATGTACCTGTCTACTTGTGCAAAAATAAATCAGAAACGAATGAGGTTGGTTAATTACATGAGTAACTAAGAAAGCAGAAATATGAGGGAATGAGAACAGAGTAGAAGAGTTGTGGAAGATACTTCTCTTACTACACATTACTATGCATTTCAATATAGTTGACTTTAGAACCATGTAAATGTTTTACATAGTAATACCATTTAAAAAAAATTATAAGATTGGACTAATGGATGATGTAATGATTGTGTCACCAGACTCCAATGTAGTAGATCATGGTTCAAGTTCCAAAGCTGGTGGATTAAAACTCAGACCAGTAATGTGTGCATGCATGCCCAAAATCTCAAGAGGAGAATGAAGAAGAAGGGATTGCAGTGTGGCCATCCCCCCTGGAGGGTGATTTCTCCCTTCCTCTGTCTTTTTGTCTCTCTGGCAAGTGCATGCATCCTATAATAAAAATCTTTTATTAAAAAAGATGAAAATCAAAACTAAAGAGAAAGAAAAATAAGTGAACCAAATATATTACAATTAAATAACCACTCTGAAAGGAAGAATAGGGAAAAGAACTATCCTAAGTAACTTGGAAAACAATTTTTTTTTAAGTTTTGCTATAGGGCACATGCACTCACTGGTGGAGGGAGGAAATTACTGCTCCCCAAATGGGATGGACATGCTGCAATTCCTTTCCCTCCATTCTCCTCTCAGGATTTTGGGCATGTCCACGCATACATACAGTGTGTTTCTCAAGCTGCTGGGTCTCTCTGGACCAGGACCTGAATCACAAAGTTGGCCATATTGGATCCAGTGCTTTAAGTATCATGCCACCCACAATTAAAGTTTGCCATTGTTTTCAAAAATGGAATTATTCCAAATCTGTTTCTCTGTGTGTGCGTGTGTATGTAGGTTCATAGACTTATACCTCTATAGATCAATGTCTATATATACGTAAATCCCTATACATATATCAAACATATATATTTATATTACATTAATATACATATTTATAATTTACTTATTAAACATATACACAAATATTTACATAAGGTGTATATGTGTATATATAGATATATATATCCACACACACATATAAAACATTAAACTTTGAACATTAACAGCAAATTATTTCCCCTGACTTCTGTACTTTAGTTTTTGACATTCTTGAAAAAATTGTCCAAATTACTCTTCTCATCTTCCAGTCATCCATCTAAAGTTTTATCAATCAATGGCAGACTGCGTACACACACAAGAGAAAAAGCACACCCTTTTACACACAGCAGGGCTGAATCATTGCCATAATTCTTTTTCCTTCAATTCTTCATCCTGTCAGGATCCTGAGCAGTGCCCAGCATATTCTTCAAGATGTCAAGGACAGGACTTGAACCACTGTCAGCCATGTGGGATTCAGCTTTCTCTGCACAGTATCTAACTGCTGTGCTATGAAACTGGCCCCTCCTAAGTTTTAACTTTCATACTGTCCACAGTGCCTCCAGAAATCCCTCAATCCTAGGTTTCCCTATACTGTTACTGTATTGTTTTATTTTGCCATAGGGTATGTGCACTTGCCAGACAGACAGAGAAAGACAGTGAGAGGGAAAATGAGGAATCACTCTCCCAGGGGAGATGGCCTTGCCCATAGCCCTTCTCTTCCATTCTCCTCCTGGGGTTTTAGGTACACACACACACAGGCACCAGGTGTGATTTTCAAGCCACACGGTCTGGGATTCAAACCTCAGTTGGCCATGTGGGAGTTCAGCGCCTTAACCACTATGCAACCTGCTGGCTCCAGAACTCCTTCCTATGGAGGTTTCTGTTTCTGGGTTTTTGCCCTAGTAAAGTATGATTTTCTGGACCCTCCTGTCTTAATTTTCAGAGCAGCAGTTTCCTCTGTCACTTAACTTTTCTTACAGATATTAAAAGTTTGATTTCTGGTGAGACTGTGGTGAAAAGGGAACTCTCCTACACTGTTGCTGGGAATGTAAACTAGTACAGCCACTGTGGAGAACAATATGGAGGTTCCTCAAAGGCCTACAAATAGAACTACAATATGCTCCAGCAATTCCACTGTGAAGTATCTACCCAAAGGATAAGTATATACTCATTCGGAAAAGCACTTGCACATCCATGTTTATTGTGGCATTATTAACAATTGTTAAGACATGGAACAAAACCAAATGTCCACAAACAGATGAATTAATTGAAAAAGTGTGTCACATACACACTATGGAATACTACCTCAGCCATAAAAAAAAAATGAAACCCGGCATTTGATAAAAAGTGGACAAATATGGAAGATTTACTATTAAGCCAAGCAAGTCAAGACTATGAAAAAGGCATTGTATATCCCCACTCAATATATAATGAATGTCTGTACTCTATGGCAGAAACTGAAAGACTGGAAGGTATAAAGGCATAGTGAATAACTGTGGACACTAGAGACAGTTGGGAAGAGGGTGGGAAATGGGGGAGCACGAGAGAGAGGGAATCAAGGAGAAAAAGAAAGAAGCAAAACATTTAAGAGACACAAAAGTGTAAAATTATCTGTTGATAGTATGTATATGGTGATACTTTTGACTGTACTACTATACAGCATATTCATGATGGGAAAACTCATTTAGTATGCTTTAATGATATATAGTGATTGAAGGTAAAAAATAATAAAACAAGTTGATTTCTTAATGTTTTCAGTATTTTCTATTAGGACAGAGTAACTTCTAAGCTCCTCACATGCCAGACAACTAGAAACCTTATAAGCAATTTAGAGTATGTTTAATTCTACTCCCCCTCTCCCCAGAGGACACTGGAGCTCATTAGAGAGACAGAGGGAGAGAGATAAAGCGCTTCCAGTGGAGCGCAGTCACCGGGCAATCCTTCCTCCTCCATCCTATTGGAATTTCTCTAAGCATGCATACATGCTCAATGTGTTTTCCAAGCTGCAAGGACCAGGATTTGTACTGTGTGGTAAGCTATGTGGAATCTGGTTCCCTTAACCACAAGGCCAGAGCCAGCCCCACATTTGTAATTTTTAAATTGGCACATGAGTTAGAAAAAAAATTGAGAAACTTCATTTATTACATATCCCATTATTCTCCTCAGAAATGTCAACTCTTCTCCAGAAGTAATTACTATCAATTGCTTGGAATGTTTCTGTTGGTCCTTCAATTAAGTTTTTATATATTGGATTGTCAGAAGTCATGACGTATTTTTTTCTGTTTTTCTATGCAAAAGTGCGTCATGATTTTTCTGACAACATGTTTGTGTACAAATGCACATAATTTAGTTTTTCTTAATGAAGCTGTACTAGGTATTATTCTGAAATTTTTACCTTAAAAATATTTCTTAAAGCTCTTCCCAGTCAATACGTGTAATTTACCTTCAAACAGAAAGGAAGAAGGAAGTATATACCATTTTATGTTTTCCTACTGTAAATGATTCTCTCATGTGCTTGCTATCCCCACTATTTCTTCTATTTCAATTCTTATCCTGAAAGAAACACAGGGCAAGAATGAAAGGGTTGAGATTGACTAACCTGAAATGAAGTAGTATAAACAGCATATTTATTCTTGTGGATTTTTTGTTTTTGCTTTTTTTTCTGGAACCTAGCTTAAGGTTATTATGAGAATTCAAGATGATTCGTGTAAAGTACTTAAAACATTGCCTCACAATACACAGTAGCTCCCTGAGGTAGATACTTTTTATTGCTCATTTAATAGGTAAGAAATCTGAGATTTGGAGGTGAATACTTAATGTTACATAGGTTGGAAGTGACAGTAGAAGAACCATGCCTGACCAAAATGCTATACAGTTTCTCTTCTGTTCTAGAGTATTCTTATTAATGTGGACCCATACTTAAATCCTATAGTACACACAAAGCTTTTGTTGTTGTTGTTGCTTACCTCTCTTTCATTGACAGTTACTATATTGCCTTAACCTTGGATCTAATTTCATTAACAACAAAAAAAATACAAGCATGTTATGAGTTACTCAATTACAAAGCCAACATTCTGGGTGCAGCACAAAAGTTAATTAACTTAATCATTGATACTCACATAACTCAAACACAAATTGCTTACTTTATTTCTTCAGCAATAAAATAACAACACAGTGATTTAGTTGTAACAAAGCCATCAACAGAGCAAAATAAAAACAAAATTAAAAGGCACTGCTTCAGGTCAAATTAGTTTTTTCCTTTAAACAGGGTAAACTACCATGTTCTAATGGTTCTCCAACCCTGTCTGCACATTAGAGGAATAAAGGGAAGGAAGACTGGTGCTTAACAAAATCACTATTTCCAAGGCCCACCTCAAAACAGTTAAATGAGAATATCCCCAGACTGGATGCCCAGGCAAAGATGTTTAAAGTGCTGTCACTGGGGACTAGCAGGTGGCGTAATGGCTATGTTGCTGGGCTCCCACGCAGTCGACCGCGGTTCGGTTTGAGTCCCGGACCTGGTGGCTTAAACTCACACCAGGCGCATGTGTGTGCCTGCCCAAGATCCTTACAGGAGAATGGAGAAGGGATTGTGGTGTGGCCATCCCCCCAGGAGGGTGATTTCTCCCTTTCGGTCTCTCTGTGTCACACATTTTATAGCAAAAACCTCTAAAAAAAAAAAAAAAAAAAAAAGTGCTGTCAATGTTGAGAGCTACAGGTTTAACATAAAGAGCAACAAAATCAGGGCTTCAAAGCAATTCAAAACAAAGAAGTTGATCATAACTTTCTTATCCTGGGAAATGGGGGGAAGGAGGATAGGCACTGACTTGCTCCTCATCATTCTTTAGCCACTTTTTTAATTGCTCATAGTGGAGTAACAAAAATCAAATATTAGAAGTTATGCAAACATGCTGCCCAAATAGAAATTCTCACTACCTTTTATTTAAAAGTTCTATTAAAACAGTGCTAACTTTCAGAAATAATCTCCCACATTTTAAGTTTGCCTAGAAGTTCAAGTCAGCTATTTAGTCAACCAAGAGGAGTCAATAAAATTATCTGAAAGTGGGAACCAGCAGTTAGCATAATGGCTATGTCGCTGGACTCCCACGTAGTCGACCGCGGTTCACATCCCAGACCTGGTGGCTTAAAACTCACTCTGGGTGCGTGTGCGTGCGTGCCCAAGATCCCGAGAGGAGAATGGAGGAGAAGGGATTGTGGCGTGACCAACCCCCCTGGGGGGTGATTTCTCGCTTTCTGTGTCTCTGTCTCTCTCTGTCTGTCTGGTGAGCGCACGCGCCCTATTGCGAAAACCTCTCCAAAAAAAAAAAATTATCTGAAAGTAATTTTATTAGTAACAGTTATTATAAAACAATATTTATTTCAAGTATCACAAGTAAACTTTTTGGTGCAGTCAAAGAAGAACATTTTAATGTTTCCCATCAACTTCTAAAACCACCAGAATTACTTTTAATAAGATCAGCATCTTCAAATTGAGAATCTAAACAAAACATTTTTAAGAATGCATACACGAAATACTTCTATATCTGCAGTATAACCCTGACAAGTCCCTACTGGGAGGTTCAGAGTAACAGCAGACATTTATCTTCAAAACAATCTTTCCTCATTTTTCAGGTTTGGAAATGATTCACAGCAAGTGTGGAAAGTAACTTTTCCCTTAATACAGGAATTCACTTAGAGATGTCTCCTCGAATTCAGGGAGTCCCATTTCTTTAGCAGCTTATGTCAGGACTCCATGTCAGTTTCACCCACTTCATTCTTGCCCTGAAGTGTTGCTTCTTCATTTACATCTTCAATGTCTGCCAGATCAATAGGTGGTAAAGGATTTCTCCAGTACTGGAAGGTGTTATACTGCCAAAACTCTTCGTTGTGCTTTAGGAAAAAAGGAGATGAAAGTACATCAGTGGGGCCTGCCCTATAGCCTAGTGATTAAGGAAGTCAGATGTCACATGGCTGACTGTGGTTCAAATCCTGCTCCAGCCTGAAGAACACACCAGGTGTATGTGTGTGCGTGCCCAAAATTCCTATAGGATACAGAAATGGAGAAAGGATCAGGGAGTGACTGCGCCCCATTGGGGGGTGCTTCCTCCTTCTCTCTGCTCAGTGCATATGCCCTCTGGCCATTAAAAAAAAAGTTTATCAATGGCTTTTGGAAAACAAATTTCCTTGTTTCTAAACAAAACTCAGGTAAGAATTTGTACTTTTTGTTTTTGTTTTTTTTAAAAGAAAGATTTTTGCACCTATCAGAGAAACAGAGAGAGACAAAGAGACAGAAAGCAAGAAATCAACCTCCAGGGGGCATGGCCATGCTGCAACCCCTTCTCCTCCATTCTCCTCTCAGGATTTTGGGCATGCACTCAAACACACCTGGCATGAGATTTAAGCCACCGGATCCAGGACTGGAACTCCGGTTGACTACATGGGATTCCACCAAGGAAACACCATCTGCGGGTTCCAAACTTTGGTTTTTTTTTTTTTTTTAAGTATTTATTTCTTGAGCAAGAGACACACATACATCCTTGACAAGGTCTTATCACTAACCCTCCAAATAATCAGATCTTGGACAGGCACCCATTGCTTTTCAGGTCATCTCAGGACCAAAATCCACAGTCAGCCATGTGACTTCCAGCACTGCATGCAGATCAGTACACTACTACATGTGCCAAAGTGGGTAGGCTAGATAATGCAGTCTTTTACTTTGTAATTTCAACACATATACTTTTTTTTTGTTTAAAGTACATCATGCACACAATCAAATCTGTGCCTTTTAATATTGATATATTTGTGAAAATATTTGGTAGAGTTTATATTCTAAAAAATTTCCTCCAAGAGTACCTCTTCCATGATGTTCTCAAATTTTCACCTTTAACTACCTGAGAATGGTCTTAAAATCTTTTACCTTACAATAAAGGGAACAGAAATGTATTTAGATGCCCCTACATACATACATACACACACACACACACCCACTGTAACTTATTTTTGGCCTTTTTCTCAAGGTTTGGTATTTTAAGAGTTTGACTGTACACAGATCAAATATTTTGAAAAACTTCTATAAAGTGTTAGGATATAAACATGGTGAGTTACAAGGAACCCAAAGAGTGTTGGCCCCTTAAAAGTCCAGAAGCTTACTCTGAATGACTACAAAATTATTTCAAGTAACTATGAAGTGAAGTTGATGTTTCAGGAAGTGGTATGGTTTTTAAGGCACTGGATCCCACATGGCTGACTCCATGGTTTGAGTCCCAGATCCAGAGGCTTGAAAAACATACTAAGAGTGTGTGTGCGCACACAAATCGCGGATGTCCAAAATCCTGAGAGGAGAATGGAGAAGAGATTGTGGCATGGCCATCCCCACTAGGGGGTGATTTCTCATTTTCCCTTTCTCTCTGTTTCTCTCTCTCTGGAGAACACACACATCCTATAGCAAAAAAAAAACTAAAAATAAAGTAAATGAACTAGGGTCTCTAAAAAAGTCTTACTAAGAAGTTTGTTCAGTGTCTTAGACTCTGAGACTTGGAGAATTAAGTCTTTGGGAGAATTTCCTAATATTGGCATAAAAATGTAGTAAGTTATGGGATACCATGAAAAATTTCACTTCAATAAACAAATGGGTTAAAAACAAGGTCCTGGTTCTCTGCCTTTCGGAAAACATATTTTTCAAATGATCTACTTATAAACATGAACAACCCCCTTCCCAAAGGTTCTGTAATGATATTACTATAGCTTAGTGGCTAAGGCATAAACTTGGCCACCAGACAGACTGGGATTTGCATAATTCCACTACCCACTGACTCTGCTCTTGACTTTAATGGTAAAAAAAAAAAAAAAAAAAAAGAGAGAAGATCATATTGCTAGGTATTATACTCCAGTAGACTTATGAATCATTAATCACTTTCTCCCTAGTAAAATAGTATTTTTTGCTTACTTTCTGTTAAAAATACCTAACAAGAGTCAACACTGGCAACACATATGCATAATGTGACACTATAATGAAAAATTACATGTACAGTTGATAAATACCTGGTTTTATTTTAGTTCTTTTATTTAAAACAAACACCAAAAATTGAAACTTAGGAAGTATTCTGAGGGTGCAGGACAGAAGTATCAAGACAGATACATCCTCAATGTAGAGAGAAGGTACCTGAGGCCATTTCCTAAATGAGGTCCGAAGACTGACAGCAGAGATTTAATCTCTATTCTGAGCACTGAGAAACCAGGCATTTACTGCACCCAATTCAGAAAAACTTTTCTTTTTTTTTTTTTTAATATCCTATTATTCCAGTTCCAAAACCTGTCTTCGAAGGCTAAAAGGAAAGAGGGAAGCTGGTGAGGGCACATTCTTCTCTTAGCTTTGCAGAAGAGAAACACCTAAGGGAACACTTAAAAGAAGGAAAGTTAAGAGTCCCTGGGCTTTTTGTCTTGGTGAAGAACTAACTCTTAGTCACCATTTTCCCCTGCTGCGTACTTGCATGACTACAGAAGAGCTGCCAGATGGGGTCCCTGCTGTGGGGAAGATATAGAGGTACTTCTGCATCTACACAGGCACCTTTGTGATAGACTACTGATCTCGCCTTCCTGGGGCTAGCAGATGATATAGTAGTGAATGTGCCAGGCTCTCTCATGGCAGACCCCAGCTCGAGTCCCACATACGGTGGTCTGAAAATCATGCCGTGTGCATATTAGTGTGTGCACTTTGGCGCCCAAAATTTTGAGAAGGAACTGCAGCCATGGCCAACCCCCTCCTGGGGAGAGGGTGTGATTTCTCACTTTCCCTCTCTCCCACAGCACACATGCCTTATAGCAAAAAAAAAAAAAAAAAAAAAAAAAAACCCTGCTACTTCCTTACGTACCATCTCCATATTTTACTCTGACCTTACACTGTGGCATACTGTAGACAACCTATTTTGCTAGGCAAGACACACCTGTATCTGGGTGGGGTACCACAAATGGTTTGAAGAGGAACAGTGTTCAAACTACACAGTACCTATTCTCTATTTCTAATATCTCTGGACGACTACTGTCTTTTTCAGTAAGTTGATTTTGAACACCTAAGAGGAATCTGAAGAAGAAAAGTCTAGTAGGGCCGTGTATTCTAGAAATACTTACAATGCTTAATTTCATCCAGAAATGCTCTTTACCATGACTGTCTAAAAGATCATTTCTCACGACTATGGGGAAAAAAATTTCCCAACTGTAAAACTCAGCATTTTATTGTATTTTTCCACATGAGCAGGTCACACCAAAGAAACCTCATGAGGGTTAGAGGATAGGCATAGCACTTGATACATTTTCCCAAGAGTATGACAACAGAAAAAGGTTGAGTGGATACTATTTTGTAGTGACTGATGAGTCTGGTGAATTCTGCACCTGAAGCTTGGTTCTCCCATCCCAGGGGCCTCCTGGAAAGTCTTCTAGAGCTGTAAAAATCAGCTTGAATACCTAAGTCTAGATAATTGTTCAATAATGTATAATGTGAGCCAAAAAACTAATTTAAAGTGTTCTAGTAGTCCTATTTAAAAAGTAAGAGAAAAACAGGTGGAATTTTTATATATTTTATTCAATGTGATATATCCAAATTATTTCACTTGTAAGATAAAAATCTGAGCTGTCAATAGTTCATCTTCCTTCTTTCGTACGTGTTTTACACTTACAGCACATCTCCATTCGGACTAGTAACATTCCGCGCTCAGCCGCACACGGTTGAAGCCTGCCATCCTCAATAGCAGAGGTCTGGCCAAATCAGATCTTCTCCAGATGCCTGAGGTGCAGAGCTGAGGCAGCTGTGTTTCCCAGGGAGCAGGCACTCCCCAGTTTTCCTCATAGTTGCCTTACCTTGGCGCCCACATTCATTTTCAAAGATCCTTTTTCACAAAATCAAATTGAACGTTAAGTTTAAAAGGCCTTTCCTAGGATACAGCAAGATCCTTCCTCCTTGCCAATAGAGCTCTACCAACCTGTAGCACCTGTAATTTTTTGATGGCTACCATGCTGGTCGCCCTCCTTAGAAATAAATCTGTTAGGAATTCTAGAACCACCGTCGTTAAACCGCGGAAGGCGTGCTACACCCTGCAGTGTAGTGGAGCTCCGGGCCAAGGTGGTCAGCAGGTTGTCCAGCCTGTACTGAACTCGCTCCTGCCTTGTGTCCCTCTGGAGCTGCCTGGCCCCTTCTACCTCGCCTGGTCTGCTTCCAGCCAGAGGGACTGTCCCTAAACGCTGCCAACGACGGGCTCTGGGTCGTCGGGGATCTGCCTGGAGTTGGGCACCCACTCCAGGGCGCGGGCTCCAACTTTTCACCTCCTGGGGGCGCCTTAGGGAACACAGTATAGGGTGGGAGGATCCACACCTTCCAGGGGCACGCCCCGGAGCGTCCGTGCAAACTGCGAGACCCTCTGCCCACTCGCCCCGCCCGCCCCGACCCTACCTGGCGCGGTGTGGCCCCCCAGTCT
>NW_006159952.1:61321-63801 GCF_000334495.1 Tupaia belangeri chinensis
AAGCGGCAGCACAGCCTGACGTGACAAAACAAAAACGACAGACGAGGCGCTGGGGGTGTTTGGGGCAGCTGCTGTGGGAAGAGAAATAGGCACCGCTGTGTTCCTCGACGATCTCTTGATGAGAAACTAACTGGAGCCGTAGACGCACAGCTCACCCCGAAGAGCTGGGTAGTTGGCAAGAAGCAAGCCTGGAGCACAGCTTTTCTCTTTGCCAAATGAAACCTAAAATTGTCTGGCCCTTAAGTTAGATCGAAAGCCTGAGTTCTCTGCTTCCTGGGTGCTGTGGTCAGGCTGAACTTCCAAGGCCTTATTACAATTGCAGAGTATTTACTGTAATTTGTATATATAATATATATAATATATAACATACATATATGTGTATTATACACAAGATATAAGTACATATTGTATGTTATATGCTTATTTACTATAACATGATATTGTATGTTATATGCTTATTTATTATTACATGTATAAGATATGTACATGTATATTATATACATATATACTTTATTTACTGAAGTATGTATAATGTATATGTAATTATATATATACATACATATAATTATATAATAAATTATATACACATATGTATATAAAGTATGTATATATATATAGTATCTATACTATATACAGTATGCATATATATAGTTTTTTATATATGTATATATATACTTTTTTTTAGAGGTTTTTGCCGTAAGGCATGTGCACTCACCAGAGAGAGAGAGACAGGCACAGTGAGGGGGAAAGTGAAAAATTAACACCCTCACACACCTGATAGCCAGGCTGCTGTCCCTCCTCCATTCTCCTCCTGGGATCTTGGGCATGCAGGCACATGTGCCTAGAGTGGTTTTCAAGCCACCTGGTCCAAGACCTGAACCGCAGTTGGCCATGTAGGAGTCCAGCGACATACTGCTACACCATCTGCAGTCTTTCTAGTTTAGTAGTGTGGTAAAGGCAGTAACCAAGTAAAAAAATGGAAGAAAATAAGACTATTATCAATGCCATAGAGGAGAAACTACTATAATCTTCTGGAGAAAAAGTACTCACTGGTAGGGAATATCCCACACCCCTACACATCAAGGTGGTTTTGAGAGAATGGGGCAATTATTTACTAATAAGTACAGAAATGTAAGAGTTAGAATAGTAAACCAGAGCTTTTGTGTTCCATCGTTAATTCTCCTGTACGAAACTGATAACCTTTCTCCAAAAGATGAATTTGCCACTTTAAATCTATTAACATACAGAACCAGCAGATAGCATAATGGTTATGTCACTAGACTCCCTCATGGCTAACTGCAGTTCAAGTCCCAGGGCCAGAGGCTTGAAACTCACTATGGGTGCATGTGTATGAGTTCCCAAAATCCTGAGAGGAGAATGAAGGAGGCAGGATTACGAACCCCCACCCCCACCCCCACCCCGGTGGGTGATTTCTCACTTTCCAACTCTGTCTCTGTCCCTATAGCAAAAATCTCACTCTCAAAAAAACAAAAAAGACAATCATTGACATGGATCAGACATAAAAGAGCTCAGTCTTTAGTCATCAGATGTTTTGTTCAAAAGATTTAAAGTGATACTGTCCCAAAATGATGAGTGTAGTGTAGCTAATGGTTCACTCCTCTCCACAGATTATTTTTCTGAATTATGAAATGTATCAATACAAAGGTTGTATAAAACATGAACATAATGAAAAGAATAATAAGGCCTCAGCACCCTGTTTCAGAAGAGTGTTGCTACTTTAGCTGCACCAGCTGGAGTCAGCGGGGTACTTGAGCAGGGCTGAGGCCATGTGGAGGTCTGGTTTCCTTTCCCCCACCTACCCAGGCTCTGCTGGTGGTGTGCCTGGGCAGTCTTAGCTGACTCAGAGGCTGGGAAGTGAGGGTGGTGACATGACACCTAGTCTTTCACAGGCTCTCTCTCATTAAAAAAAAAAAAAAAATCCAGTGTCAGAATATAGCAAGTTTGCTGTGAGCCTCTCATTGACATCTCCTTCCTTTTCCCTCATGCTAGGTAATTACTGTTTTGAATTTTCAATCATTAACATAGTTAATAATTTGCTTCTTCTTTGTAATTTCTTCCTCTGTGTGTGTGTGTGTGTGTGTGTGTATTAGTTTTTGGGATGCAGCTAAAGCAGTTCCAGAGGGACAGCTACAGCTTTAAACATGTATATTAGAAAGGCATTATATTTTCTTAGTTTCTCTATTTTCTATTTCATTGATTATTATTTAATTTGAGTTTACTTTACCCTTTTTCTATAATTTCTTCTGGGAAAAACCTAAGGTTATTGATTTTAACTTTTCTTCATGCCTAATGTAAATATTTAAAGCTGTAGTTTTCCTTTTAAAACTGCTTTAACTGTATCCCACACATTTGTATATGCTTTATTTTCATTCAGTCTGACATACTTCTGAATCTTCCTTTCTTTTTAGTTACACTTTGGATTGAGTTTTTTTTTTTTTTTTTTTTTTTTTTTTTTGTGT
>NW_006159952.1:63832-74638 GCF_000334495.1 Tupaia belangeri chinensis
ACTATAGGGCGCATGCACTCGCCAGACAGACAGAGAGACAGAGAGACAGAAAGCGAGAAATCACCCCTCAGGGGGGATGGCCACGCCTCAATCCCTTCTCCTCCATTCTCCTCTCGGGATCTTGGGCACGCACGCACACGTGCCTGGCATGAGTTTTAAAGCCACCGGGTCCAGGATGTGAACTGCGGACGACTACGTGGGAGTCCAGCAACATAGCCATTATGCTAACTGCGGGCCCCTTAATTGAGTATTTTGAACTTTGTTTTAATTAAACCTTTTTGCATTTTTAGGCTTGCCTTTGTAACGTGTGATGTTAATAATCTGTGATTGCACTGAGAGTTGCAATATACACCTTTAACTTTTCATAGTCTAAAGTTAAAAATCATATACTCTGGTAAAACATGAACACCTGTAACACCCCTCCCATTCAGTTGCAATTTTGTATTGACCCAATCAGATCTTCTACCTATTCTACTTACCCATAATCTTGTATAAAAAGCAGTCTGATTTCTCTTCCCAACATTTTCCCCTTTGTATGGATAATGACCCAGAAGACATCTTTAGTAAAAGTGAAGCAACAAAGAAGGGAAACTTTTTTTCTGTCTTCTTAGTAAAGGAGGGATACACACCCTCTCACTCTGCTTATCTTTAAACTTGCCTGTTTCAGACTGATTAAAACCTAACAGCAGTTAGGGTGGGGAAGTGGTTTAAACGATATTAGCAACTATTTATTTGCCAGACCTTTTTTTACATATTTTGTTTGATCCTAAAACCTTGGACCAGATAGTATTGCCTATTTAACAAACTGGTTTCTTCTCTGAGCATCAGATCCATGTCAACTGCTCAATGAGTTCAGCCCTGACTACCCTATTTAAAACTGGAATTAGTACATTGCAACTACATTTCCACTGACTCCAGATTCTCCTTGCCTTTACCCCATAGTATTATCTCTTCTAATCTATAATAGATCAGATTGATTTATTATATCATTCACTTATTGTCTCCTAGAGAATGTAAGCTCCCTGAGGGTAGTATTCTTTGTTCTCTCTGTGTGTGGTTTCCACTGATAAACTCAAGCACATAGAATAGTGTCTGGCATGTATTAGGTGCTCAGTAAATATTTGTTGATCAAATGGCTATTCATTTCCACCTGGGAGTTTCATAGGCATCCCATACTCTCTCCTTTAGTGTCTCCTAGTACCATCATTTATCCATCCAGGTATCCGTACCACACGTTTAATGGATTTACTTATTTATTCTTAAAATAGATCTTTTGAGGATTTTAACTCTAGACACAGAGGTAACAACAGTAAATAAATGCCCTTGCCCTATGACTCTCCTAGTGAAGCTTATGTTGGCAGAGATAGACAATAAGTACATCTATCAAGTGCTGAGGAGAAAATAAAAAATCTGTATTTTAAAAAATAGGGAAGGCTTAAATAAGATGGCCAAGTAGGGCATAGCTGAGGAGATTTGAGCAAAGACCTGAGGAAAGTGAGGGGGCATGCCATGCATGTATGGGGGGAGTGGTTTCAGAGGTAACAAGTGCTAATGGCCAAAAGTACAAAATAGCAAGATCATACCTGGCATGAGGAAGGGACAGCAAAATATAGCCAATATGGCTTTCTTAAAAAGTTTCAGTGTTTTATTTTTGGGTGGTTTCTGTGTCTTCAAATTCAGTGAATTTGTTTTGTTTTGTTTTGATTTTGTTTCTTACCTTTAATCTGCTGTTAATCCCATACAGTGTATATATTTTTTATTACAGACAATGTACGTTTCATCATTGTACATTCAATTATATCTTTTATGTTCTTAGATAATGTTTTGAACATACAGAATACAGTTACTTTGGGTTTTTTTTGAGAGGTTTTTGCTATAGAGCGTGTGCGCTTGCCAGATAGACAGAGACATAGAGACAGAAAGCAAGAAATCACCCCCAGGGGGGATGGTCACACCACAATCCCTTCTCCTCCATTCTCCTCTTGGGATCTTGGACACGCACGCACACGTGCCTGGCGTGAGTTTTAAGCCACCGGGTCCAGAACGCGAACTGTGGTCGACTACGTGGGAGTCCAGCGACATAGCCATTACACGAACTGCAGGTTCCCAGTTATGGTTACTTTTTAAATGTCTTTCTGTGCTAATTTTGACATCTGTGACAATTCTGGGTTGGTTCAATTGATTGATCTTTCTCCTATGGATTTTGTTCTATTTCTCAGCACACCTGGCAATTTATTTTTATTTGTTTTTTATTTGAGAGAGACTTTTTTTGCCACAGGACACTTGCACTCACCGGTGAGACAGAAAGAAACAGGAAGCAAGAAATCCACTCTCCTCGTGGGGGGTTGGGAGCCACAATTCCTTCTCTTCCAGTCTCCTCTTGGGATTTTGGGCATGCACACTCAGACATGCTCCCAGCACAAATTTCAAGCTTCCAGGTCCGGGAATTGAACCACAGGCTGCCATGTGTGAGTCCAGTGATGTAACTATCATATCATCTCTGGTCTTTCACCTGGTAATTTTTTACTGGACATCAAATACTATGAGTTTTACTTTGTTGAGTGAAAAGTATTTTTGTGTCACTTTTTTTTTAATTGAGAGAGAGCATAACTTGACAAATTTCTCCGTAATCCCTTTCCTGTGGCTCTCCAGATTGTCAGGATCTTGGGCACATGCACACCCAGATTATTTCTAGCTCAATTCGGGATCCAGTTTTGAAGTCGGCCATGTGGTTTCCAGCATTGCAGTTCAGTAGAGCACCGATTGCACCACCAAGAGTGGGCCAGATATTTTTGTATTTCTATAAATTTTCTTGGACTTCGTTCTAAGATGTTGTTAAACTACATAGAAATAGCTTGATTCTTTTAGATCTTGCATTTAAAATTGGTCAAACAAGACTGGAACATTGTTTAGGACTAGTTATCCTCTGCTACTGAGGCAGACCTTTCTCTGTACCATACCCGGTGCTCTGTAATTTACCTTTTCCAGTCTGGGTGTTGAAACCAGCACTCTTCCTAGCCCCATGTAAGCGCTGAATACTATTACGAGTGTTTCCTTCTCTGGTCTTGGGTAGCTTTCTCACATACGAACAGATCAGCACTCTGCAGATTCCACAAGAGGGAACATTATCACATTTCTGAAGTTCTCTGTGCGTGCCTCCTCCCTCCTCTGAGGCACTCTGTCCTGAAAACTCTAGCTGCCCCCATCTTCCTGGTCTGTCAACTCTGTCTCCTCAATCCAGAGATTTCGGGGATCACTGTCTTTTGTTGGCTGATGTCATGTTGTAAAAACTGTTTTACAACATCTACATTTTTGGTTGTTTTCAGTAAATGGGTTAAATCTAGTTCCTATTACTCCATCTTGACTAGAAGCAGAAACTTCTTTTCCTATAATATTTTACTTTGATTTAAGGGCATATTATTGTATAACTTTTTTCTTTTAATTGTTAAATTTAAAAATTTTATTTTAGTGGCCAGCAGATGATGTAGCGATTATATTACTGTACTCCCGCATGACTGCCGTGGTTCAAGTCCTGGGTCCAGTGGCTTGAAACTCATGCCAGGTGCATGTATATGCATGTCTATGATCCCAGGAGGAGAATGGAGGAGAAGGAATTGTGATGTGATCATCCTCCCTAGGGGGTCAATTCTAGCTTTTCCTCTCACTGTCTCTGGCTCTGGCTCTGGCAAGTACACGTACCCTGAGGCAAAAATGTCTTAAAAATTTATTTTATTTTATTTTTTAATTGCCAGAGGGCATATGTGCTCTCCAAAGACAGAGACAGGGAGGGAGAGAAAGTAACTCTCAATGATTACACCACAATCCTTTCTCCAGTTTTTCTATCCTGTCAGGGTTTGGGGCATACATGCACACATGACCAGTGTGTTTTTCAAGCCGTTGGGGCTGGAGTTTGAAATATAGTTGTCCATATGGGACCTGACTCCCTTAACCAATAGGCTCCAGGCTCATCCCTGTAGTATAACTTTCAACTTTGAGATATGCCTATTCCATTGCTTGTCTTAGGAAGTTACTGACTATATGTTATAGGAAGTTGAAGTTCAGTCTGTCCTTGTAATATTTAAACCACTCGTAATACTCAAATCACATGACAGGCCTGACCTTATTGTACAATGAACTCAATCAGTGTAAGGAAAAAATATAAACGTTTTCTTAGAGACTGGAAAAATATCCGCTGTCCTTCTTATGTCAAAGTATAAGTAAACGGTGAGTATAGCAGGAGCACTTTTAGAAAAATGAAGTGCAGATCCTTGATGGCGTCTGAATGTGCGTGTTTGACTAAGTCCCACTCGTCCTCAGGCCTCAGTTCACATGTCATTTCTTCTGACTGAGCCAGCACATTTCTAAACCATTAAATATGCTCAGAGTACCTTGTTCCTGGCCTGCCATTAGTAATTCTAGTGTTACCGCAGTTCTTACATTAGTCATTACTTGTTTGGTTCCTTTTTTCTGCTATATAAGCTTTCTGAGGGGGAAAACAATGTCTGTCTTATTGACTACCGAATCCTTGGAACCAAGTTTGCTGCCTGACACAATGCAGGTTCTTTCTCTCTGTCTCTCTTTTTTTTTTTTTTTTTTTTTTTGAAAGATGTTTGCTGTAGGGCACATGCCCTCACTGAAGAGAGAGAGTGACAGAGAAGACAGAAAGTGAAAAATCACCCCCCCCCAGGGGGGATGACCATGCTGCAGTCCTTCTCCATTCTCCTCTTGGGACTTAGGGCATGCATGCACACACACCTGGCGTGAGTTTTAAGCCGCCCAGTCCGGGACTTGAACTGCAGTCAAATATGCGGGAGTCCAGTGATATAACCATTATGCCATCTGTTGGTCCCACAATACAGGTTCTTAAAAAATATTTGTGGAATCGGGACCAGCAGTTAGCGTAATGGCTATGTCACTGGACTCCCACGTAGTCGACCGCGGTTTGTGTCCCGGACCCCCCGGTGGCTTAAAACTCACACCGGGCGCGTGTGCGTGCGTGCGTGCCCAAGATCCCGAGAGGAGAATGGAGGAGAAGGGATTGTGGTGTGGCCATCCTCTCTGAGGGGTGATTTCTCACTTTCTGTCTTTCTCTCTCTGTGTCTGTCTGGCAAGCACACGTGCCCTATAGCGAAAACCTCTCCAAAAAAAAAAATTGTGGAATTCATGAAAAAGTCAAGTTCACACAGCACTGAGGCTGATACCAATCAGGTCTTCCACAACTCAGAACCATCTTTCCCTGGGCTATCTGTGGTGGTAAATCACCAAACAGAAAGACTTTGCAACTTTCAAAGATTTTTAGTACAATTTTTAGCATCAGATTGGCCATCATTAAAAATGTTTAGTTAAGAGGCCGTGTTGGTGAGGATATGGAGAAGCAGATATTTTTTGTCTTTTTCTTTTAGGTTTTTACCACAAGATATGTAAGAGGCTATGTTGGTGAGGATACAGAGAAATAGATATTTTTTGTCTTTTTTTGTTGTTGTTAGGTTTTTGCCACAAGATACGTGTGCTCACCAGAGAGAGACAAAGTGAGAAATCAGTCCTGGGGAATAGCCACACTGCAATCTCTTTTCCTCCATCCTGCACTTGGGACTTGGGGCAGACTCACACATGAGTCCGTGTGAATCTCAAGCCACTGGGTTCAAGATTTCAACTATGGTTGACCATGTGAGTGTCCAGCACCTTAACCATCATGCCAGCTGCTGGCCCTGATGCTCTCCTTATTTTAATGTGTAAATTGAAATAACTTTTTAGAAGAGTCATCTGTGAAAGTTTAAAAGTGCACACACAGAAACATGGCAGACAACAGGGACTAGCAACAAAGTACCAACACCATAGAGCAGCCTCTGGATCTCATCAGGCTCAGCCTGGATGAGCGAAGTTATGTAAAAATGAGGAATGACTGAGAGCTTTGAGGCAGATTACATACTTATGATCAGCATTTAAATGATACTAGGAGATGTGGAAGAAACTGTGACTACTATAGAAATTGATGAAGAAACATTGATAAAGAAACACGCCAGCAGGTGGCGTGGTGGTTAAGGTGCTGGACACTTCCACATGGCTGACCACAGTTTGAGTCCTGGAGCTTGTGGCTTGCTTTCTCTCTGTGTGTTGTGTCTGTCTTTCTCTGGTCAAATGAAAATAAATGAATGAATAAATAGAATTAAATAAGTATTTTTTAAAAAGAAAAAGAAACATATGAAGAGATATATAAATCAATGAAACAGATTATTCCAATGCTTTTCATGTAGGGATATGGCGTTGTACTAGTTGCCCCTCTATTGAGAGTAGGCTAAAACAAAAAATTTGTTCTGTATAGAAAAATAGGAGACTTTGTAGAGTTACCTCTTTAAGTGTACAAGACCTTCAAAGGAGAAACATGCATACATTTTTATATGGTCTAGATTCTTTCACTTTTAAATGAGCTGATTTATAGATAACTCACAACTTCTTGGGCTGATGGTATTTGTATTTTTCTCCAACTCTTCTAATAAATGCAGTCACTAAGATGCAAAAAAAAAAAAAAAAAAAGGAACACATATTCAGCATTTCTACTTCTAGGACTATATACCCCAAATGCAGTACTGACAAAAAGCAGAAAGGAATGTGTACAGGAGTATTCCTGGTAGTATAATGCTGAATAGTAAAGGTTAAAAACAACCTAAATGTTACTTATTAGTAAAGCACAATATATTAATGTATCAATATTCACAGAATATGTTATATAATATATATAATAGACTACTGTACAGCTGGGGGCCAGCAGATGGTGTAATGGTTAAGTTGCTGACTCCTTTATAGGGCTGGAGTCCCAGACCAAGTGGTTTGAAACTCATGCTGGGCATGCACATGCACATGTGTCCCCAAAATCCTGAGAGGAGAATGGAGGAGAAGGGATTGTGGTGTGGCCGTTCCCCATGGGGGGGGATTTTTTGCTTTCTGTCTTTCTGTCTCTCCAGCAAGTACATGCACCCTGTAGCAAAAATCTCTCAAAAAGAAGAGGAAGAAGAAGAAGAGGAAGAGGAGGAGGAGGAGGAGGAGGAAGGCTATACAGCTATTTTTTAAAAATCGCCAGAGTGTGTGTGTGCTTGCCAGAGAGAGGCAGAGACAGTGAGAAAGCATCCCCCATGAGTTAATTAGTAATAGTTAATTAGTAATAATCTGTAATTAATTACTAGTAACTAGTAACAATTATTTTGTAAGTAATAATTAGTTTGTAATTTCTAATTATTATTCTACAAAGGATAAACTCTCAGAACCACTCTATACTTGGGCAGAACAGTAGAAATTATGTCACTTAATGTGAGGAATTTAAAAACTTCATAGAAAAGCATACAATAAAAATAATGCATGGTGGACAAATAGGTGCCACAGAATTCAAGGCGTTGAATCCCACATGGACAACTCCATGTTTCAGCAGCTTAAAAATTATGCCAGGTGCATGTGCATGTGTGCCTGAAATTCCAAGGAGACCGGGAGAAAGGAATTATAGTGTGGCCATTTCCTTTGGGGGGTGTTTCTCATTTTCCCTCTCTCACTCTGTCTTGTCTCTCTCTGATGAGTGCATATGTGTTATGGAAAAAAAAAGAAAAACTAAAACAAAAAACTAAAATTTAAAAAAAGAAGTGCATGGATTTTAAAAATTTTACTCTTAAATAAAACCCTTCATATGAATTTCTTTTCTGATGAACTTTTGCAACTCCTATTTTATATTCATCAGTTTTTCTTCAGCAGTTTTGATAATTGAATAAGTTCTTAGGTTATTAATTCATCCATTTCCTCATAAGGGTAGGGATTATTAGATGCCTGGAGTGAAGTCCTTGCTACTTGCTGTTCGGGATTAGCTATAGAGAGATGTCCAGTAGGTAAAGGACATACATGATCTCTTTGAAAGTCTTAGTCAAGGCCCTTTTTAGTGAAAGTTGACAAGGTTATAGGAGCACATCTCCTTGGTTTCTCCTGGTACACCAAAGGCTGAACAAACTATTAGACTTTTAAAAGAAACTCCCAAGAAGACATCTATATCCGAGCTGTGCTCTGCCCCTTTCAGGGACTAGAGCAAGATTTTCTGCTCCAACGTCACCCTCTAGACCCAAAAAGGTAGACAGGGCAATCTCTGTTTCCTCTCTGGCTCACTCTCTCTCTGAAATCTTTTTTTTAATTTTTAAAGTACTTTTTCTTGCTTCTCTAATGTCTCCTTTATCTTGCTAATTGTCATCTTTCTCTCCTCCCACAGAGGACAGGCAAATCACAGGCCCTTTCAGAAGGCATCTACATCTGAGCTGTGCCTTGCCCTGTTTCATTTTTTGCTTAAAAACTTTTTTTAAAAAATTGCTTTTGTCTTGTTTTTTTGTTTGTTTGTTTGTTTTGTTTTTTTCTATTTTCCTTTTTCTTTTTCTTTTACCTTACTTTCTCACTTTGCTGCTCAGCCTCATACACTGAGTGTCTAGACAGGTCTAGGTGCACAGTAGCTAAACGTCTGAATAAAATGCAGAGTGGGCAGGGAGAAGGATGGAGCTGCAGAGAGCGTGACTCATCTCCTCCTGCATGCTTCTGAACTCTCTGTGAAAACCCCATAGCTCAACCCAGGTGCACCTATTCTCTGGAAACCAGGAGGCCTTTGTAATATCCACTTCCAATGACAAAAGTGCAGGTACTTGGTGAGCATCAGGGAGATGTAACCGCAGAGAAATTGTGGATCACCTCCTTCCACACACCTCTGAACACTCAGATTGAACTCAAAGAAATTAGGAAGAAACATATAATCCATCAGACGACTAGAAACCAGTGCAGAGGCACAAAAAATTGAGAAACCAAGAAAATATCTCTCCCCCAAAGGAAAAGAACAATGTCTCATTATCTACAGACAGTGCAAAGGAACACATGGAAATGTCAGGTAAAGAATAAAGAATATTCATAGTGACGAAACAAATTGAGATGCAAGAAAGACAATGCATTTCAGAAAGTGAAGAAGTCCTTCCATAATTTAAAAAAAGAAATACACACCATAAAAAAGAATCAAACAGTGAACCAGCAGTTAGAATAATGGCTATGTCGCTGGACTCCCATGTAGTCGACCGCGGTTCACATCCTGGACCCGGTGGCTTAAAACTCATGCCGGGCGTGTGTGCGTGCGTGCCCAAGATCCTGAGAGGAGAATGAAGGAGAAGGGATTGCGAAGTGGCCATTCCCCCTGGGGGGTGATTTCTCGCTTTCTGTCTCTCTGTCTCTCTCTGTCTGTCTGGCGAGCACACGCGCCCTATAGTGAAAATCAAAAAAAAAAAAAAAAAAAAGAATAAAACAGAACTGTTAGGAATGAAGAACTAATACAGAAAATAAAAATCTCCCTCGAAAATACTAAAAGCAGATTAGATGATGCAGAAGATAGGATCTCATATGTAGAAGACAAAACCTCTGACCTAGAAAAATCACTAAAATGACTGAGAAAATAACCCCTCAAAATGAGAATAATATACACAAAATACTAGATACCATTAAATATGCAAATATTTGGATAATTGGTATCCCAGAAGGGAAAGAAAATAAAAAGAGCATTGAAAATCTATTCCATGAAATCCTAAAAGAAAATTTTCAAACCTAGAGAGGCAAATACCCAGATCCAATAAATACATAGAACCTCAAATAGAATCAACTCAAGAAGATCTTCTCCATGGTATATCATACAGAGATTGGCCAAAACCACAGACAAAAGACAAGATACTAAAATTGCAAGAGAGAAATGCCAAGTTACTTATAATGGGTATCCTATCAGGCTAACAATGGACCTCTCATCAGAAACAATGCAAGCAAGGAAGGAATGGGAAAATATATTTAAAGTGTTAAGTGAAAAACAGTTTCAACTAAGAATATTATACCTGGCAAGATTATCCTTCATATGGGAAGAAAAGATAAAACATTCTCAGATAAATAAAACCTGAAAGAAATTGTCAACACCAGACCAACTCTTTAAGAAGTTCTGAAAGGAATGCTATACCAGGAAAACTAAAGACAGACACACAGAAATAAGGGAATAAAAATAACCAAGAAAATGGCCAATTTAATAGTAGGGACAAGTCCAGAAATATCAATAATAATGTTGAATGTTAACTTCCAGAATTTAGAGGCAGGAGAGGTGAGGCCTTCCCATTCACTGTGTTTCTATATGGATCTAAGAGAACTATAGACAAACATACAAATACTATTAGGGTTAACATATTTCTCAATGCAAACTAAATTTGCTGCACAAAGGGATAAAAATGAAACAGCAACGAGATTCCAGATCACCTCCTTTTGCATGCTCCTGAATGCTCAGATGAAACTTCAAGAATTAGGAAGGAACACACCATCCATCAGATGACTAGAAATCACCACAGGGTCACAAGAAAAATGGGAAAGCAAGAAAATACCTCTCTCCTCCAAGGGAAAAGAATAACTCTGCTTCATCCACAAGCAGTTCAATGGAAATCATGGAAATATCTGATAAAGAATTTAGAGCATTAATACAAAGCTAACAGAGATGGAAGAAAAAAGAGACAATGAACTGCTGAAAAGAAAGGAGAAAGAAGTTGATGAGTTCCAGGAGGTGAGGAAATTCCTGCAAGATCTAAAAGAGGAATTGCACACTTCAAAAAAGAACCAAAGGAACTGTTAGAGATGAAGACTATAATACAGGAAGTCAAAATCTCCATTGAATGTATTAAAAGCAGACTAGATCATACAGAAAATAGAATCTCAGACATAGAAGAGAAAATTGCTGGCCTAGAAAAATCCACCACAAAGACTGAGAAAATTGCCCCCAAATTG
>NW_006159952.1:75711-97268 GCF_000334495.1 Tupaia belangeri chinensis
GCTGAAAAAAAAAGTTGCAGAAAAAAAAATACCTATTCGATGACTGCAGTATGATATATAGCCCCAGCTAGATGCTACTTTATAGGATGTTCATTCTACTCATTGACGCTTATGCCTAAATTTGGACTTGTGTTCATAGAAATATATGTATCAGCTGTGCTTGCTATAAAAATATTTAAATTAATTAAGATCTTTAGTGACTCAATAAAATGAGAGGGAAAAGCAGTATAGAAAGCAAACATAGATACCAGAGACAGTGTGGGAGGAGAGTGGGAGATGGCAGAGGATAAGAGAAAGGGAATCAAGGATGAGGGAAAAAAAGCAAAACATACAGGAAACAAGAAATGGAAAATTATTTGTTGATGATAACATGTATGTTGTTGTGCTTGATTGAGCCAATATACAGTGTACTCTGGATGGAAAATCTCATTTTGTATGTTGTAATGATGTACAGTGAATGAATGTAAATAAATAAATTTAAATTTAAAAAAAACTTCTAGAATTTAAGCAAAAAGATCAGACCACAGTAACATTGCAAGTTCAATGTAAGATAAATTAATTACAAGAGAATGAACTGGTGAAACAGAATTTTATGATTTTTGACTAAAATATTACTGATTTTCTTCTATGCTTTGTTTTTCAGATTTAAGGATTTTTGTTTCCTTTGGAGTTGTAGATAGCTCCAGCAATTTGTTCTTTTTTTTTTTTTTCTTGGAAATTGAAACATAAATTTCTCCCTTCCTGACCTCTCTGGAATTGGAAAATATCTGTGGGTATTTTTATTTTGTGGCAGAACGGTTATATGCATAAGTTCAACAATATGTGTTGCCTTCATCCGAAATTGTCAATACTGGTTATTGCCAGAACTTTGACTGGAACGTCATCTGAAGATATGACCAGGAAGCTAAGGAACTAAGGTGGATCTCAAGAAAGCCAACAGAAGCTCCTGGAAAGATTGCCTGGTACCATAAACTGTTCTGCCTGACAGGTAAGTAAAGATTGTCACTTCCTGATAAGTCAAAAAAACTTTCAAGTACAGAGACTTAAAGGCACAATCTGATGGTGTGTTTCTGACTTTGCTCAGTAGCCTTGGGAGGCTTTTTAAAGAGTCTACTCTGAAGTTCCTTATTAAAGGTTCCAGAAAAGCCAGCTAAACCAGTTAGTATTCTTAGAGGGCTTTGTGCAAATAACAGACCAAATTGAGACTAAACTTATTTTTTGCAAATAAATTAGTTCGTTTCTCTCTTTGGTAAAAGGGGGAATGGAGAGAGAACAAAAATGTTTCTGAAGAAAATTGGAGTGCACTTGTTACTAGATTTTAGCTCTGTCTTTATTTGTTTTTTGAGTTTTTAGTATCTACCTACTGTTAGAACAGAATCCTAACCTTTTCCTTGGCTTTAAGTCTTAAACAAATTTTTCATAACATTGTTTTATTTTATTAAAGCTAAAACTGTTTTTCTTGAAATTAAAAAAAAAAAATACATAAAACACCCTACTTAAATAGCCTCAGCTAGATGCTACCTTATAGTATGTTCATTCTACTCACTGAGTTTTATGCCTAAAATAGAACATGTGTTCATAGATATGTTTACATCAGCTGTCCTTGCTATTGAAAATATTTAGATTAAAGGGACCAGCAGCTGGCATAATGGCTATGTCACTGGACTCCCATGTAGGTGACTGCAGTTTGAGTCCCAGACCCAGTGGCTTAACTCACGCCGGGCACGTGTGCATGCATGCCCAAGATCCCGAGAGGAGAATGGAGGAGAAGGGATTGCGGTGTGGCCATCCCCCCTGTGGGATGATTTCTCACTTTCTGTCTCTCTGTCTCTTTCTGTCTTTTTGGCGAGCGCACACTTACTATAGCAAAAAAAAAAAAAAAAAAAAAAAGCACCTCTCCAAAAAAAGAAAAAAGAAAGAAAATATTTATATTAAGATCTTTTGTAAATTAGTAAAGTGTGGGGGGAAAAAAAGGCATGAAAAGCAACTGCAGATACCAGAGACAGTGTAGGAAGAAGGTGGAAAATGGCAGAGGGTGAGAGGAAGGGAATCAGGGGGGGAGAAACAAGAAATAGAAAATTATTTGTTGATGATAACATGTACGGTTAAATCCTTGATTGAGCCAATATACATTGTATTCTGGATGGGAACATTCATGTGGTATGCTACAATGATATACAGTGAATGAATGTAAAATAAATTTAAAAATTAAAAAAGGAAAGAAACTATCAACCTTGCAGGTCACCTGGCCAGGAGGAAAGGATTAGGAACCAAGAGACTGGAGATGTGCCATCTGAACTGGAAGGCAGCGTGTGCATGTGCATGTACGTGTGTGCATGTGTGCAGTAAGGTGAGGGCCTGACCAGTGGTAGAGCCCATTTCAGTATTTACATGAGTTCTTCATGGTGAGAGCAACTTCCAGGATCCTATGAGGGTCTTGGCTTGGGGAACATGCCACACCCAGAGGGGATCTAGCTGGACAACCCCAGTGCCAGTCAAAGAAGTATATCCTGTCTCTCCCTCCCTTGCCAATTTCAATTCAAAAGGGTTTGCAGTTGCTTCAAGGGGAGGGAAGAATATGACCAGGCTGAGAAATAGAATTCTTTAGGATCCCTTCACCCAATCCTCTCCCTAGCCTAAAACAACTATCAGCTGTCCACAGACATTTCAATAGTAAATGACATTTGTAGGTTTAATAAAAGAAAATGGACTAAATATTTTGTTTCTTTTTTCAAATAGACTTTTAAGTGTAGAAGAATCTTAAAATATAGAAATGTTGGAAAGTAAGAACAGCAAATTCTCAAGATCCCATCATCAACACATTAATTTGGTACATTTCTTCAAAGAAACTGACATTATTCTGTTATTCGTAAAGTAACCTCGAACTTTATTTGAATTTTGCCAGTTTTTCTCTTAATATTTTCAGAGTTTGAAGATTCAGTCCACTGTAGCATGTGGTGTGTAGATGTAAGATATCCTAAAAATGAAACAAAAAGCTGTTATCTTCACAAAAAATTCAAATCTTTGACAATAACTCATACATAATAATACTCTTTAAACAACAGTGAACTACGACTTACTCCACATTCTCCCATACCCAGATGTCAAGATTCTCTGTGCTTTCCTATGGGAGACAGAAGGTCTGAATCTGACACTGTCTTACCTGGTTTGAGATAGGAGTCACATGGTCTTTCTCTCAGAGATGCGTTTTGGAAACGTTATTTAACCTTGGCTTGTTCTTTGACAGCTTTTTGAGATCTTTTAATATGTCTTCCTCAGTATGTGTGAATCCTTTAAAGAACTGCAAGGAAAATTAAAACATTGATGGGGCCACCAGATGGCATAATGGTTATGTTGGTAGACTCCCACCTACTTAAAACCACGATTCAAATACCAGACCCAGCAGCTTAAAAACTTATGTCAGGCACGTGTGTGTGCGTGTCCAAGACCCTGAGAAGAGTATGAAGAAGGGATTGTGGTGTGGACATTCCTCCTTGGGGGTGATTTCTCGCTTTCTATCTATCTCTGTCTTTCCAGCAAGCACATGTGCCTTATAGCTAAAATCTCTCTTTAAAAAAAAAAAGAAAGAAAAATTAAAAATTTGAACAGCAAGAGGTTATTTGGCAAAAGAAGTGAGGAGAGAAAGCACAAAGTTAAGCATTCCATACCACACTCACCGAGCACCGATTAGAAAGCATTTCCATAAAGTTGCTTCCGTTCGCTTCCATGTATTTCTGAAGGAGTTGCCTAATCATTTTAATACTCTCTTCTGATAGCCCTCTCACTGACCCTTCTTCATTCTAGAAGCAAACATAATTGGTGGTTTTTAGTTCTATGTAAAACTCATGTTCACCACAGGGATTTGCAGAGATAGAAGACAAGCAAGACCAAGGGATGCTCACACTTCTGGGATCATTCATGTGGTATGCTACAATGATATACAGTGAATGAATGGCTCAGACACAACAGTGATCTCTGCCTTGTGTTCACAGCAGGCGCCATTACACTGTTATCAGGTATAAGAAGGCTTGCAGAAGCTCCTCTCTATGAACTACCCATAGCACCATTCTTACTGGCGTCTCTCTAAAAAGTTTTAGATGTTACCAACCAGATCATAAGGATTTCGATAGGTTGCATTCCCTTGGTTCCTTTGGGCATCTAAACTGGTAGGAGCTGTCGAAGAAGCTGTGGCTACTCCCAAGCAAAGAATGACCAGCAAGAGTGCAGGATTCATATTTCATAAATCTAGAAAGGGAAAACAGTGAGCACCTGATTAAACCAATTCTTCCAAAAAGGTATCTTGCTCTCCCCTGAGAAATTAAAGCCACCATGGTGCGATAAAATACTGAATTTATTCTTCCATATATTTACCCAAAAAGTGTGGAAAGAATTAAGGATATGGGCAGAGAAAAAAATAGATCAAGTAGAGTTATTTGACTGGGAGATCAAAATGAAAAGTAGCCTGTGAAGAGTCATAGGAGCTGAAGTAGTATATGCAAGAGCAATTTGGATTATGAAAAACGTGCAAAAGTTCCTTAGGGTCACAAGCTTAAACCATCAACTGGAAACTAGGAAACATCTTGTCCAGCTTTATAGCAATGACACTGTGTTCCCCTCATTAATAAGAGAAAATCTAATTTATGAGGGTTTTTATCCCAACTGGGAGTGAGGGGATTCTCCATAGTTAGGAGGCCACCACACACCTTTCGTTGGAAAATACACAGTAGGAAATGAGTTATATTTCTGAACCTCCCTTTCTGAATGAAGATTTTCTAAACTACCTTCCCCCAAAAAACTGAAAAGAGGAGCACTCACAACTCTTCTCTTGCACCACAGTGGCCCATAATGTCAATACCAACCTACTCTGTACACACTAGCACCTGAGGTCACATGGCCACAGCAATGGAAATCAGAACTCCCAACACCAACACCCAGAGTGGCAGACAGCTGCAGAGGTTCCCACCCAGTGTGCCAGACCGGGTCCTATGTTCTGGGTAGAGGACAGTTCTGCTGTGGAACCTATGCCCTCTAAGTGCTGAGATTAACATCCCTGTGCTACCCAGGATCCCCCAGCAGTCTATACACCTCTGTGGATCACCCAGCTGCCCTCACCACTCCCCCACATGAAGGCCCGCAGAGCTCTATGCAGACGTTCTGGTTCCCTGGGGTCACGAGGCCTTCTAGACTGTGTCCATGTAGAGGTTCCAGACTCCACACTGCCTGTACAGGGGCACTCACCTGAGGCAGCCTCAGCTGAGCAAGTCACTCCACAGACACAGCTCTGCACAGATCTCTGAAGTCCAAAACTGCCATCTGCTGCTCCTGCAGGCTTTATGGACCACTCTGCAGCCCTGCCTGCTCCACCTCCACTGACTGCCTGGGCAGGGATTTGCTGCGCTGGATACTGGAGAGAGAGGGGAGGGGGAATCCTTTGTGTGCTCTGACTCAGCGCACTTGACAGGCCTCATCTGATTTATGGCAGGGTACATCTGCCTCAGGGGTCCGAGAAAACAAGGACATAGTTGTGAGCCCCAAAGCAATGCCTAGAAGGGTCAGGTATCTCCATGGAAAATCTGGATCGACTAAGTACCCCCAATAAATGGGCTCAGCATTTAATGAATGGTTCATATAGAACCGTAAAACCTGCCCTATGTGAACTTCCAGCCTAACATCTCTTCTCTTTTAGTTCCAGAGTTCTTGATTAAAATCTCCTGCTGGGATGAGAACCAGAATAAGGGGTCATCCAAAATTCAAGAAAAATTCATGAAAAATCTACAAATCAATTTTTGGGAAATTTTTGCACCCAAATTAACTCAACTTCACTTCCATTTTCCCACAGTCTTCTTGAAGTACCTTCTCATCTTCTACAGTCTAGTGGCTCTTGTTTAGTCCACACAGAGACTGAGGTGACAGAATGCAGAGCCCAAGGCAGACACCCCTCTCACCAGCTCAGAGTGGAACACAGCTGGGTTTTAGGAGCATCCTCAGGAACCACAAATTCTAATACACTCCGGTCGTGCACTGATCGAAGCACAAACCTTAGGAGGGAAATGGGTCTGACTGGGTGAATCCAGAGTGGGTGGCATTTTGCTGCCAATCATGGCAACATCTATTCTTACTACACTAGGTAGTGCAGTACAGCAAGAGGTACCACTAACCATTTGGTTCTTATTCCTACTCTCATATCTCTCTTTTGCTACAAAATTCTGTGGATAAAGAATAATTATTAACATGACTAAGTCTTGTCAAGTAGCTTTAGCTCTGCCTTGATAAAATGCAGATTACAAAACTCTCCATTTCTATTTAAATGTTGTATAAAAATGTATTCTTATGCAACATATATACATCTTTTTTTCCCCTGTCTATAGAAGTTTTAAAATATAAGAAATCTAGAAATTTAGGTTCATGGTTAAAATTTTTTTTGAGAGAGAGATTTTCACTGTAGGGCGCGTGCGCTTGCCAGACAGACAGAGAGAGACATAGAGACAGAAAGCGAGAAATCACCCCCCAGGGGGGATGGTCACGCCGCAATCCCTTCTCCTCCATTCTCCTCTCGGGATCTTGGGCATGCACGCACATGCGCCCGGCGTGAGTTTTAAGCCACCGGGTCCAGGATGTGAACCGCGGTCGACTACGTGGGAGTCCAGTGACATAGCCATTACGCTAACTGCTGGTTCCCCGTGGTTAAAAATTTTGACCTCACTCAACACTTTCCCCCTAATACAACTCCCTCCCATTTGTTTGGATTCAAGGAGCTGAGAAGGGCATTTTAAAAGCATTATCCAGGGCTGCCCCAGTGTCCTGGTGGTTAAGAGAGATGGATCCCACATGAGCATCCACAGAGTTTAAATACCAGCCAGTGGTTTGGAATACATACCAGGCCCAAGTGCTTGCCTAATCAAAATCCTGAAAGGTTGAAGCCAGCAGATGGCGTGGGGGTTAAAGGCACTGAACTCCCACATGACAGACTACGGTTCGAGTCCTGTACTTGTTAGCTGGCTTTCTCATTCTCTCTCTCTCTCTCTGTCTCTCTCCACTCAAATTGAGAAATAATTATACTAAATAAATTATTATTTTAAAAATATTCCTGAAAGGTTGGAGAAATGGAGACAGGCTTGTGGCTTGACCAGGCCCCGCTGGGAAATGCTTTCCCCCTTCTCCTTTTTGACTCATGCTTTGTCTCTCTTGCTTGCAGAGTAGGTGCCTTCTGGCAAATTAAATAAACAAAAAGCATTATCTCATACAGTTCCAATTTATGTATTAGTTTGTTACCTTTTAGAATTGTATGGAACACAACCTATGAATTCATGCTCTTATGAAACCGCTTGTGAAATAAATGAATATTCTGTTACCGTATTTTGCATTTCAAGTAGTTTTAAACTGTCAGTTCATTAATTAAGTCATCAAAACTAATTAATGAAGTTCACCTTATACTCATTGCACTGTGTTTGGTGTAGTTCAGATATTTCCATAGCTAGAAGCTCCATGTAATTTTCCTAACAGTCTCTATGAGGCTCAGCCTTTCCATTCAAAAATCTAAGACTGTGGGAGAACAGCAGAAACACCTTGCTTCCAAACACCATGGATCTATGGACTCTGAGTGAATGAGTGAATGCATGCTCAGGGAACAGGACCTTCCTGCTTGCAAACAACAGGAGGCCATTAGATGGGTGTGTGATCTGATAAATGTATTTGTCCAGATTCCCAGTGTTCTGTCCAGCCTCTGGTGTCCTTTAGCCTTATCCCCCTACTTGATACTAAAACCAACCTGATATGGAAGTCCCCTTATTTTTCTGATTTTCTAAAAAACAACTTTCTCAAAAAAACAAACAAACAAACAAAAAAAACCACAGAACTTTCCTTCATCCGCCCAAATAAATATGGAGGATGAGAGAGGCTTAGAGGGTGCATACCTGATATGGTCTCTCCCTCTCCCCAATAACTGAGTCCCCAATAACTGAGATCACTATGTGAGTATCTACTTTATGCGTGCTTCAGGTGACTCTGCCGGTCAGAAAAGTCACATAAGATTATCACAGGAATCTCACTATTACCCCAAATGAGCACAGAACGTGACACGTATTTACATACGCTTACGACTGAGTACCTTGGTGAATTAGGTAGGAAGGGAGCTGACCTTGTGGAATTTCTTCCCACACTCAGCATTCTGACCCCGCTGTCTACACTTCATAAACTCTTCAGAAGGCAGAGGCACTTTCTCTCAGTTCTAACCTGTGCCTCGGGCCATCTGCTGAAAGTCTTCCTTCTGCAGTAGGAAAACATTATCTGGGCAGAGGATGTCATGGATAGAAAATGCACTACAGGATGATTGATGCTTCCTGGGATTAGAACTGTGTGCTCTATACCAAGCGCTTATGTGTTATTTGTCTGAAATTCAAGGGAGTTCGGGGTAAAGTTTGGATGTGCTTGGAACCATAGCTACAGGTCTCCTGAGGACATGACTCTGAGATACAGAGGTAGTGACCCATAAAGTGGGGGAGGTCAGAAGCAAAAGAGGTCTGAAGAGTGATGAGCACAAACTCCCCAGAGTTCAGTTGGTGATAGGAAAGAATATCCTACAGACATGTAGAGAACACCCAGATTTTGGTTTTCCAAGATATCTTAGAGGGAATTGGATATTATAATTATGAAAATCTGTTTTCTACTTGTGGTCTCAAATTTAATAAAAGACTATTTCCTGTGTTTGTTTAAATTAGTGAAGAAATGAACCTTCTTTTTTGGTAATAGAGATGTTCGCTTTATCCATGTAACCAATTTAGACTGCAAAATGTGACAAGGAATTGATCCTAGGTAAGGGGCCAGCTTTGGTCTCTCAAAAATAATCAAGCAAAAAACAACCAGAGAAATAAGACAAAATGCCCTTTCAGAAACTGGTGGGTAGGAGGATGAGGAGACTCAGCCCAGTTCCTATAGGATAACTCTGCACAGCCACAGAGATTCTTCGCTTAGCAAAACTTCAGTTAGGCTTCTAGGCCCTCCCGAGCACTTTCTTGTGAGATCCGATTTTAGTAAAGAACCCTGCTAAGTCAGTTAGGCAGGAACTGCCCTTTCCCCCATGAGGTTATCCTGCATATCTTATCATCCTCCAGATCTGATCAGGTTCCTCACCCTCCCCTATCACTCACATGAGCTCCATTAACCTGGCCACTCTTCACAAGATTCTGGCTAGGTTGGTTGAGCCACAATCCCCCTGACACCTGATGTTTTCTCTTCATAGCTTCTTACCATCTGACTCCACACTGCTCCTTGCCTGTAACTCCCAACTGCCCAGGGTGGAGGCCAATTTCTCTCACCCACCTCACAACCCCACTGCAGTGTTACATATACATACTGTGATGGTCTTGATAAAGTCCTCTTACTACGCAATCCCAAGTGGCAATGGAAGGACTCTATCTTTCTCAAGCCTCACCTGCCTTTCCCTCCTTTCACCATGACCCCAGAGAAGCTGACATTCCCATGGAAATCCAGAAACTGGTCTTGGACAGATTGGGGCTTTATCTCATGATGGCCTCAGTGTTCACAGTCCACTTCCGGTGCCTTCTGACTCCCAGAAAAGATTTTTCCAATCAAGTGGTGAGAATTTGATTGTAAAAATCAGGGAACACAAGAGGGAAGGGCCATTATCAACAACCCTTTGTAAACACTGCAGGCGTGTTGTGATTTTCTTTCTTAGGAAGAAGGTGACACTCATAACAGTTCATCCTAAACCCCCGCTGCCATCACTACCCTCACTTGGAAAACGTGATCTAGACTAAGACCCATTTTGTAGCCCCATGGTCCTCAATGAGTAGCATCTGCCACTTTGGGAACATTGTTAGAAAAAAAAAACAACTCTAGATCCCATCAGAGAACTGACGACTCAAAACCTCAGAGAGTGGGCTCAGCAATCAGAGTGCTAGGGGCCTCTGGGAGACCCTCATGCATGCTGAAATGTGAGGCCACTGTCATGGGGCAGTTGCCAACTATGTGAGGAGCTCATGTAAAATGTTCCTAACAGGCCCTGGGCCCTAAGGGTTCTGTAGTTGTATCAACACCAGCGTTATCATGGCAGGAATCTTCTCTAAGAGGTGTTCATGTCCGAGGGTTCCAGGAATACAGAGATGGAGGTGCTCTGCCCTGGGGTATCTGCCACGGTGGGTGCGCATATTAGCTGAATCTAATAGTAGCACTGAGGTGCACCTTGTTCCCCCACTTCCCAGAATGACAAGTAATGATTTGGACTTTCAGTTCTTTTTTATCCACAAATCAGTATCATGCGTTTTATTGTGACATACTGCTCATAGCATAAAGATCACCACCCTGCAGAGGCGACTTCAATGGTTAGAGTATACACACTCTAGTATACAACCATTACCAACACCCCTTTCCAGCACTTTTCCCCACAATAAAAAGCAAGGAGGAATTTATTATTTGTAGTCTGTCAGGTCCACTAGTTCTTTTCCATAAAAAGTGTTTCTTTCACCTCACATAATATTTTCAAGGTTTATTCATTGTAGCATGTGACTTTTCTCATTCTTTTTTATGGCTCATAATAATCCACTATTTGAATTCCTCTCATTTTCTTTGTACTCTGCTTGGCATCACTTGGTAGGCATTTAAATGATTCTACTTATTTTGTTTATTAATAACTATTATATGAACATTGCTCAACATGTCTCTCAATATCCAATATTTTACTTCTTATTATCACATTCAGGAAGGAAATAGGTATGTCTAGCTTCTGAGAAACTAACGCACTGTTTTCCACAGTAGCTGCACCAATTTACTTTTCTACACATTTGAAGGAGGAGAAGAAAATTGGGAACTTGTCTGAGTTTATTTTCTGCGTGTATTTTCAGATTTGATTTTGGGTTATAGAAGCACTGAAAATTATATAGGCTTTCTGCTCTTAGTGTTTATTATTTGGATTAGGATACATAAGATATAGGGATGTTAAATAAAAGAACAAAATTCAGGTAGCTAGATTTTACCAACCTATGTTTTTAAAGAATTATTTTATTTAACTTTATTTTTTAATTAATTAATTAATTTTAATTTGACCAGAAAGGTTCAGAATGAGAGAGAGAGAGAGAGAGAGAGAGAGAGAGAAGGAAAGTGAGAAAAACAAGCTGCCAGGTCTGGGACTCTAACTGCAGTTGGCCATGTGGGAGTCCAATGCCCTTAACCACCATACCACTTGCTGGCACCAATTTTACCAACTTATTAAAACAAATGCACACACAGTATAGCCATGACTGCATTAAAAGACTCAGGAGCTAAATGAGACCCCCAAAACCACAATTTACAGTATCCTTTAACAATTATGTGAGACTGGCATGTGGATGGCTTCAGGGTCCTATCTTGCATAGATTATGGCAAATGATGCACTCCTTCTGAATTCTAGTTTCGTCCAATATGAATTGTGGATAGTTCAAATATCTCAAAATTAAACAACATGATATGAATACTGTCACCAGCTATACCCACAATTTCTTCCTTTCATTTTCTTCATGGTAACACAGATTTCGTATCTTGCCCAAGTGTTAGTCACAGCTGGGAGTCTTCCACTAGGTGCATCTATGTACATCTTTGTCAAATCCACTTTCATGAAAGATATATGCTAAGTCAGTTGGCCAGGAACTCTACACCCTTCTGTATCTTCAATTTCTGATAAGTTTCTCATCACCCACTCCCCCTCAGGTGATGTCAGATTACCAGCTTCTCATGGGCCAGAATCCTGCTAAATCAATTTTAGCCAGCATGAGTCTTACTTCTGGTATTTGCTTGGAGTCATCTATCCTGACCCTCACACTGCTCCTCAACTGTAAATTCCACTTGCCCATTCTGAATTCAGATGAGAGCTATCTCTCTCCTTGACTACAGAATACCACCAAGTCTTCCATATGCGTGCTGGTTATGGCATTGGATTCATTCTTCCTTACCATGCTTTACCAAGTGGTGTTGAATGATCTTTTTTATCTTGTTGTTTCTTCATTTCAGTGGAGTTCACACTGCCAATATTCTCAAGGTAGTTCACAGACTGCCCAGACTAGCCATGGGCTTTACTTCACAAATACCTCAGTTTCAAACTCTATGATGATAGCCAGAGGGTGCAGTCCACCCCTGGTGTCCTCTGACTCCCACTATAGACTTTGCCAGGCAGTTACTGTTTGCCAAGAAGAGAAAGGAGGACCAAGACCCCACAGCTCCCACTTCTTCCCTAAGCTCTCTGGTTCAAGGTGCATTTTAAAAAACATTTTTAAGGGAACCAGCAGTTAGCGTAATGGCTATGTCACTGGACTCCCACGTAGTCAACCGTGGTTTGTGTCCCGGACCCGGTGGCTTAAAACTCACGCCGGGCGCGTGTGAGTGCGTGCCCAAGATCCCGAGAGGAGAATGGAGGAGAAGGGATTGCGGTGTGATCATCCCCCCTGGGGGGTGATTTCTTGCTTTCTGTCTCTATGTCTCTCTCTGTCTGTCTGGCGAGGGCATGCTCCCTATAGCGAAAACCTCTCCAAAAAAAGAAAAAACATTTTTAAAAAATACACTTGGCCTTCTTCATCAAAATATAGTTGCTTGCAGGCCAGCAGTTGACATGGTGGTTAAGGTGCTACATCCCACATGGCCAGCTCCAAGTTTCAAGTCCTAGACCTGAAGGTTTGGAAAACACTGCAAGTGCATGTGCATGTGTGTTCAAAATCCCTACAGAAGAATGAAAGACAAAGGATTGTGACATGGCCATCACTCCCCCACCCCCAGGGAGGGACTGATTTCTAACTTTCATTTTTTTCTGTCTCAGAAAATTTTTTTTTAAAAAGTAGTTACTTCCTTCATCTCTATCCAGAAGAAATCAAGCACATGCATACCATATTAGCCACAGACCCTACAGAAAATTGAGACAGAGAGAGACTGTAATGAATTGGCTCACATGATTTGAAGGCTGAGGAATCCAACTTCTTAAGGGGGTGAGGGCAGTAAAGCTGGAGAGCCATGCAGAGCTGAGGCTACGACTCAGAGAAAGCGGATGCTTGCAGATGAAGTCCGAGGTGGTAGGCTGTGACATCTCTAACCCAGGGGAGAGCTGTTCTTTTCAGCTTTCAAACTAATTGGCTGAGACTCAACCACTTACGGACAGCAATTTGCCTAACATAAATCCACTTATTTCAATGTTAGTATTACCCCAAAACATCCTCATAGAAACACCCAAAGCAAGTCACTTCACCTCTGTGCCTTATCTTGGATCAAGAGTAGCAGACATTCCAGCGTTAACCTCAGGGCAGCTGGGTGGGAAATGAAGCTCACCGATAATGGACATCTGGAAAACTGCAATTTCTACTGGAGTGAATGCAGTGATGAGAATATGCCTAACAGGTTATTATTAGGATGTGATGGGAAAGCGGCCTTGAAAATGAAGTTAATTAGGTCCTAAGCCAAATGTAACTATCTAAGAGGGGACCAGGCATCTGGGCACTTCAGCTCTCTTTGCTTTTCTTCCTTAAGGAAAAACGATGACCCAAGCCCACAGTCTGCCCACTTTCCTTCTTTTGTGTTTCCAGCCTTCATCAAAATTGTTTTCAGTCAACAAATTCTTACTGTGAGCCAGACATTGTGCAAAGTATCAGGGATACAACAGTGAGCTGGCTGGACAACTGTCCCCGCCCTCGTGGGACGTACACTTCCTAGAAGAGCCGCTCTGTTAAAGGTGTATATGAGCTAGGAGGGAAGGAGCAGGAGTCCCTGGGGCTGGTCTGCCTGTGTAAGAGATGCTGCTATTGCCCCTCCCCACCACTCCAGACTCTTTCCGTAGGTCTCCAGAAAGGAAGTCTGAATTTATCACAAGTACTCGGAAGTATTCGACGCAGGCGATACCACGCTGGAGAGCTATTGCCCTAGTCTCTGGAGGCACAGTTTACAAACCACACGTCTAGGGGGTTTCTCTAGGGGCTGGCCTGTCCGTCCTGATTCTCTGTCATCCAAGTGTGTTCGATGGATGTCCCCTTTGAACTAGAATGAAACCACATCAAGTTTAGTTACAGGTACTCTTTGTGGCAACATCATACTCAAAATAAAAACAAAGTACTAAAACTCATATCTTAGACCCTAAAATAATAATTCTACTTCTTCTTCTTCTTCTTCTTCTTCTTCTTCTTCTTCTTCTTCTTCTTCTTCTTCTTCTTCTTCAGAAAAATTTTTACTATAGGGCATGTGCACTCACTGGAGATACAGTGAGACATAGAAAGAGAAAAAGTGAGAAATCACCCCCCAGGGGGGATGGCCATGCTGCAATCCCTTCTCCTCCATTCTCCTCTCAGGATTTGGGGCACACATACACTCATGCCCAGGGTGTTGCAAGCTGCCTGGTCGAGCATGCGAACTGCAGTCGGCCATGTGGGAGTCCAGTGCCTGAACCACTATGCCATCTGCTAGTCTGACCTAGAAATACTCTTAACAGTAAAACGGTGAGGACATGTTGGTCCCTCTCCAGCAAGTGTCTACCTCTGCACTTGGACTCGCCTTACATAGGAACCCGTTCCTGCTGGATTCCTATTCTTGGGTAGCTGTTATGGAAGAGAAGCACTGGGATCTGCAGTAGTCTTCTTGTTATTTATCTCACCACAGTACTTGTCATGTGGCAGAAAGAAAATGCTTTTGAAATCCCTGAATAAATGAGGTATTGAATGAACAAGTGAATAAGCAATTAACAACCTCTCCGTTAATTGCATCAGTTTCCTCATCCTGCCAATGAATGGGTCTCTCTGCATGATGTCGGACTTCTCTTCCAAGTCTCTGATTCTAATACTGACAGAAAGACAGGAATGGAAGGAGACCAGCTTGTTACTGACTGCTGCTTCCAAAACTGTGGCCTGAAAATCTTTACCACAATGCTTTGTGGCTTGCTAAGTCCTGGATTTGGCTACATCTTAAATCCAATCTGCAAATATACAACTATTAAGAAGAAAGCTTGGGACCAGCAGTTAGCGTAATGGCTGTGTCACTGGACTCCCATGTGGTTGACTGCAGTTCAAGTCTCAGACTGGGTGGCTTAAACTCATGCCGGGCGCGTGTGCATGCGTGCCCAAGATCCCGAGGGGAGAATGAAGGAGAAGGGACTGTGGTGTGGCCATTCTCCCGGGGAGTGATTTCTCACTTTCTGTCTCTCTGTCTTTCTCTGTCTCTTTGGCGAGCACTCAGTCCTATAGCAAAAACCTCTCACAAAAAAGAAGAAGAAGAAGAAGAAGAAGAAGAAGAAGAAGAAGAAGAGGAGGAGGAAGAAAGCTTGATAGAAGGCAATTAATAAGAGTTTGCTGACCCTAGGCCAGCCTGTGGCATGACTGGTAAAGCGACTGGCTCCCACATGGCAGATGGCACAGGTCAGTGGCTCGAAAAACACATTGGGTACGTATGCATGGGTGCCCAAAAGCCCAAGAGGAGAATGGAAAAGGGACTGTGGCATGTCTATCCCTGGGGGAGGGGAGCTGCTTTGGCATTTTCTCTCCCTCTCTTTGTCTCTCTTGATCTCTCTCCAGTGAATGCACATGCACCATAGCCAAGTAAAAGAAGAGTTTGTTCATCTTCCAACATCATACTTAGGGACTAAGTTTCCACAACTTACTCTACATTGCAAAAACCTTTCACCTTTGAGGTGACATTCTTTTCCATTTTATTTTATTTTATAATTTATAATTTATATTTAATCATTGTTCATCGTTTTACAACAAAATTTGTATGACAAAATTTGATAATGATGACTAATGCACTGTAAAGAAACTGTTTACTTAGGCATCACTGCCCTCTGCTGGAGACAATGAGAAGTTTTCTTGTGAGTGTACATACTACAATTTCCCAGAACCACTTGGTAGGAAGGGACTTTTGTTGTTGTTTTTTTTCTTTTAAGAATTATTTTTATTTTAAATTTAATTTTATTTACTATTTTTATGTTTTAAAATTTCACCAGAGACAGAGATGTAAAAGAAAAGTGAGAAAGTAAGCCGCCAAGCCAGGGACTCAAACCATGGTTAGCCACGTGGGAGTCCAGCATCTTAACCACCACACCACCTGCCAGCCCAGGAAGGGGCTTTCAAAGTAATTCTTATGTAGTCAAATACAGGGCTAAAACTAATGCTCAGTATTTGATTTCTCCTCTTGCCTAAAATATGACTCAGCCTAGCATTGTTACTGAGCTTGTCTTCATTCAAAATTGTGATGTTTCGTTGACCGTGAATTTTTTAATTAATTCTGATTTTTAAACATTGCATTAAAATATTGTTTATCTTGAAGACTGAATCTTTTTGTGTTCCTTTAAATTTTGCACCTGGCATGAGCGCTTCTCCTGCCTTACCCTAATCCCAGCCCTTGGACAGACCATCCCTGAAGCCTGTACAGTGAAGACTCCAGCCCAGACTGAGTGGGTAGGGAAAACTGTCCCCCAAAACTAGTGTCTACACTGAGATCTGAGAAATAAGCAAATACCAGCCACCCTCTAAAATTCTTGAGGAGGGGAGAAGGGAAAAAGGGGAGAGGAGGCATAAACACGACTGTTTCTCCAACAGAAACAACACTGAACTCTGGCAGAGGGGAGACAGTCTCTTAAGGAAACTGGATTTTTTTTTTTTTTCTGGAGCATTGAACACAAGGTGGGGATTAGAGAAAATGAACCTATGCAAGGCCCAGTTCACAAAGGTTCCTGTAAGCCATGATAAATGGTCTAGATTTGACCATAAGCATGGGGCCGGCAGATGGCGTAATGGTTACATTACTGGATTCACACATAGTCAGGCCCAGTTCAAGTCCCAGACCCAGTAACTTAAAACTCACACCGGGAACGTGTGCATGCATGTCCAAGATCCTGAGAGGAGAATGGAGGAGAAGGGATTGTGGCATGGTCATCATCTCTGGGAGGTGATTTCTCACTTTCTGTCTCTCTGTATTTCCAGCGAGCACATGCGCCCTATAGGAAAAATCTCAGAAAAACGTTCCCAAGATTTTACCACAAGAGTAATGAAAGGACATGAGAAAGATTTCGGAGTGATGTGATCAGATCTGCATTTGAGACAGGGTACTCGCTGCAGCCTAGGGACTGGATGGGAGGAGCACATGCGTCTGTCTCTCCACAGTAGGAGTCCAAGGTGTGCTAACTCTTCCCTTTTTTCTCCTCTCCCTTTCCTTCTCTCTCAATAATCATACAAATATGCAGATCCCTAAGCTGACAGCTGGCAAGATCGTAGCCGTGTGACTTTGCGATCACTCTGTATACCACCAGAAGGTCTTTCTTGCTCTTAAATCCTCAAGTATATTGGAGGATTCTGTCACTGTCTTTCCAAATCCCAGAACTTGGCTTATCCAAGACCACCTCATTTTCCTTCTGATTCTCTTCTGCTTCTCCTGAGTCCAGGATGACATTGTTCAATCTTCATGCAGAAGAACTGACTCTAACGATTCAGATGTAAAAACTGGTTGTCTTTGGCCTAACTTCAAAACTGTAAAAGTTCAAAGTCCACGTTTTTACTGCAATCTGCTCCACATGAGCCACTCTGCGGCACACTGGTGTATCTTATACTGAGTCTACGGGGGAGTTAGTTTATATCTCAAATGTTATCTTGCCACTTAAACAAGTAGGGGGATAGAAAGGATTATTGGAAAAAAGGAAAGAAGAAACTGGGAGAAGAAAGGAAGAACAGTGAATAAACGATGAGATAAAATAAGGAAATGGTACAAGTTTGGAATATATCTTTTCTTTTCTTTTTTCTTCTTCTTTTTTTTGGAGAGGTTTTTGTTATAGGGCACGTGCACTCACCAGAAAGACAGAGAGAGACAGAGAGACAGAAAGAGAGAAATCACCCCCCTGGGGGGGATGGCCACACTGCAATCCCTTCTCCTTCATTCTCCTCTTGGGTACACACGCGCATGCGCTGGCGTGAGTTTAAGCTGCCGGGTCTGGGACTCAAACTGCCGTCAACTACATGGGAGTCCAGTGACATAGCCATTACGCTAATTGTTGGTCCCTTGGAATATATCTTTTCAGATTAATGACACATTTCTACTATGCCTATCTTTTGCCTTAATTTAGAAATTTACCTATTCCAGGTTTAACAATATTTATTATTCAGTTCAATTCTAGAAAACCTTGCTAAATGAGGAAAACAGTAAATATAAAATATTTTGTTAATTTTAATGGAAAAATTAGGCCATTTTATCCCAAGCATTCAATTTTCACATTACTAACTAAAAAATTAAAACAAATTTATGTAAGCAATAGGCAGTATTTGAAAATATGTGAATATGGTTTGTACATTGACTAAAATATAGCAAAAATTTATTGTACTCAGAAAATGAGGAAGGGGATATTGATATCAGGTGTTGGTTGGGAAGAATTGTAAGGGAGTCTTTCTTTTAGAGGATGAATTCTCTATCCACCATTTTCCTTACCAACTTTTCAAGATTCCAGGGTTTGGTGATTATTACTTGGCACTCAAGCTAGGGCTCAGACATAAAGTTAGAGCCCTAAAAATTACCTTAGGGGAAAATGAAGCATACAGAGACACTGCTTCACCAGGCTTGGCTGGTAGGGGCACAAAGGATTTTGGAGTCACCTAATAAGGTGGCCAGTTCATTTTTGTTTCAGATTACAGGTGTTCCTTGGACAACATGGGAGTTAGGGCTACTGACCCCTTGTGCAGTAGAAAATTTGCATATAATTTTTAACTCCCTGCAAACTTAACTACTAATAGTCTACTGCTGACCAAAAGCCTTACCAATGACATAAACAGTCAATATACACAATATTTTGTATGTTATATACATTATATATTGTATTCTCACAATAAAGTAAGTTAGAAGAAATAACATGTTATTAAGAAATTCACAAATGGGCTGGCAGGTGGCATAGAGGTTAAGAAACTGGACTCCTGAGAAGAAGCCGGGCCTTCAGAAGAAGGTTCCACATGGCTCCAGCAAACTAGATTTTTCAGGGAATTAAGATTTTCTACTGATAATTCAGCCTCCAGCAAACATGCTAGCGGGTTAAAATATTCCCCAATATCTACTGAATCTGCTGCACCAGCGATCACAACAGAATGACAAAGAGATTCTAGATCACCTCTATCTGCTTGCTCCTGAACATTCAGGCTGAACTTCAAGAATTTGAAAGAAACACACCATTCATCAGATGACAAGAAATGACCACCGGATCACAAGAAATATGGGAAAACGAGAAAATAGCTCTCCTCCAAGGGAAAAGAGTAACTCTTCTTCATCCACAAGCAGTTCGGTGAAAATCATGGAAATGTCTGATAAGGAATTTAGAGCATTCATAACATCAAAACTAACAGAGATGGAAGAGAAGAGAGATAATGAACTGCTAAAGAGAAAGGAGAAAGAAGTTGATGAGTTCCAGGAGATGACAAAATTCTTGCAAGACAGCAGATCTCTCATGGGAAACAATGCAAGCAAGGAGAGAACGGGAAAAGATATTCAAACTGTTAAGAGAAAAGCAATTTCAGCCAAGAACACTGTACCCTGCAAGATTATCTTTCAGGTGGGAAGAAAAGACAAGAACATTCTCAGATAAACAAAACCTGAAAGAATTTATCAGCACCAGACCAGATCTCCAAGAAGTTCTCAAGGGTGTGCTATGTCAGGAAAATTAAACACAGACACATGGAAATAAGAGTCCAAAAACTAAGAAAGTGGCCAACTTAATCATAGGGACAAGTCTGGAGTTGAATATTGTATACCAGAATTTAATCAGGAAAATTGAACCAGAACAGAAGATAAAAGTACATGAGACTGATAGGGTCATGCACCTACCATTTGAACAGAATCCTAACCTGTTTCCTGCCTTTAAGCAAAGTTCCTTGGCATTTCTTTGATTTAAGTTAAAACTGGCTTTCTTAGTAGTAATGAGTGAATTCACCATTGAAAGTAGTTAGATTATGTAGGAAATTGTGTGATCAATGCAATGTGGGTGGGAAGGGAATGAAGGACAATTGTGGACATCGGAGGTGGTGTGAGAGGAGGGTGGGAAGGGACAGAGGGTCAGAAAGAGGGGTGGAAATAATTCTAGGAACTAGAAATGGAAAATTTTTTGTAATGTGCATGACTGAGTCACTATGCAGTGTGTACTGGATGGGAGATTGCATTTTGTGTGCTGTGATGATGCTTAGGGAAGGAATGTAAATTGAGTTACAAAAAAAAAGTTTCAGGGAAAAAAATATATCTATTCAATGACTGCAGTAGGATATATAGACCCAGCTAGGTGCTACTTTATAGGATGCATAAAGTTAGACTTGTGTTCATGGAAATGTGTGTGTCACCTGTGTTCGCTATGAGGGTATTTGGATTGATCAGGGTCTTTAGTGATTCAATAAAATGTGGGGGAAAAACAATATAGAAAGCAAACATATATACCAGAGACAGTGTGGGAGGAGAGTAGGACATGGCAGAGGGTAAGAGATAGGGAATCAAGGATGTTGGGGGGGGGAAGCAAAACATACAGAAAACAATAAATGGAAGATCATTTGCTGACAATAACATGTTTGTTGACATGCTTGAGACAATATACAGTGTACTCTGGATGGAAAATCTCATTTTGTATGCTGTAATGATGTACAGTGAATGAATGCAAATAAATAAATTGGAATAAAAAAAAAGAAAGAAAGAAACTGGACTTCTATATAGTGGACTGCCAGGTTGGAGACTTGAACCACGGTTGGCCATGTGGGAGTTCAGTGAAGCACTCACTACACCATCTGCTGGTCATGACTTGTAGTTTATTACAAGTAAACTTTTTGGAGAAATACAGTCCTGAAAAAGTTTACTTTTTCCTTCTCACATTGTTCTCATGGCTTGGATTAGGGATTTCTCTCAGGTGACTCAATTCCTGAAGGTTAGAGTCTCTTTAAGAGTTTTCCAACTTTCCCTGCTTAACCAAGTGGGGAAAAACTGTGTTTTGATGGAAAATAAGTGAATGAATATATAGCCTGGCTCTAATTATTCTGCCTTTACCATTCTATTTTCCCTCCTACATTGTAATTCCTTCTTTTCAGTCACCCCAGTCCCTTAGTAAATAACTTCTTATTTTTATACGCTGAATTATGTCCCCACAAAATGCATGTACTGAATTCCTAATCTCTAATACCTCAAAATATAACTATATTTGGAGGCAGGATATTTAGAAAGGTAATTAAGGTAAATTGAGTCTCATGAGTGGAGTCTGATCCAAGATAACCAGTATCCTTAGAAGAAAAGGAGACTAAGACACATTCTCTCACATGTAACAAAATCATCACTGAGGATGCAGTGGGAAGGTGGCCACCCACAAGCCAAGGAGAGAGGTTTCCCCAAAATCTACCCCACGAGCACCTTTACCTTGGACCTCTAGTTTCCAGAACTGTGAGAAAACAAGTGGGCCATGCAGACTGTGCAATTTGTTATAGCAGCTGTAGCAAACTAATACATATAGCAACCTGCAGAGACTGATGGAATGATCTTAGGGATATTCAATAATACATCCATAAAGGGCTCTGAAGGGGTCCCATCACCACCTGACCACAGTGGCA
>NW_006159952.1:97437-100166 GCF_000334495.1 Tupaia belangeri chinensis
GCATTCCTGGAGAAAAAAACCATTTCAAGTATATGAGCAATAGTTTCACAAAGTAGTCTATAGAAAGACCAGGAAATTTTTGAAAGAGCACAAAAACCAAGGTGTTCAGGAGTACTCCCAGGCTGAACACTGAAGAGACATATGATTGAACTATCTGTCCTCTGCAGCCTCATGACAATTTTAGTTAACATGTGGATGAGCATTAATCGTTTTAACCATTACAAGTTTGTATGGGTGTACTAGATAGAATTAGCATATCAAATGATGGATTTTGCAGATTTTGTTTCCAAAAATAAAGCCAGTGAAAATAGAGAATTGATTTAAAACTGAGAAAGAAGAGTAAAAATTCCCATAAAGAAAAAAATTTATTTTAGAAAACAAAGCTCCAAACAAATAAACAAAAACTAGTGGCCAGACATCTACAACCTGAGACGCTAGAAAAGAAAAGTGTATATCCAGAGTTCTGAGAGAAAAGGATCTAGAACCTAAGATCCTACATCAAAACAAATTATCATCCCCTTAGAACAACATAAGGACATCTGCAGAAGCACATATATGTTTTAGAAATAAATACTGAAGGATATACTTCAGAAAGATGAAAACTCAATTCCCAAAAGAAAAACGCTACGTATGAAGCATTGGCAAACATTGATAACATGTGCTACGTTGAAATAAACACTGAGCAGGTGTTGAGTAAGGTAGAGAATGGAGAGTTCTGTTCCGATATTGAGTGGAGAGGTGTGTGTGGGCTGGGAAGCAACTCACCTTGTTAGGGGATTGGGCGCCTGGAGGGGCAATGCGCATTATCTTTCATTCCCTTTTTAGGGTGCTTATAACCAGGAGAAGACACTCTGGGTTTGGTCACAAATTGTGCGAATACAAGAGGCGACTCTGCAGAGAATGGGTAAATGTCAGCTGCCCAGCTCTTGGAGTCCTTAGCAAGCTTTGATTCAATACAAAGTTGACATGAGTGTAACTTCCCTCCCCTCACCCAGTCCCAGCTGGAGAAAAAGGAGCCTTTGGTTTTAGTTTGGTCATTGTTCAGCAATCTAGAAGGAGATCCCTAGGTCGGTCATTTGAAATATAATTTAATCTCTAAAACAGGTTTAAAAAATGACCAATTTGGGAGTACAGAAACAAAAAACGAAAATAGCAGGCCATAAAAACATATAAGAAAGGAGGAAGATAATCAGAATAATTTAAAGATCATTCAGAGTGAAAGGTATCGTAAAATTTAGATTCCATTAAATCAACTAAGTACATACCAATTTAAGAACAAACATTAAAACAATGGAAATAGAATACAGGTTGAGCATCCCTCGGCTGAAAATTCAAAATCTTAAATGCTTCAAAATCTAAACAGTTTGAGTGTTAATACGATGCTACATGTGGAAAATTCCACAACTGACCTCACTTGATAGTCTCCGTCAAAACACAGGCACATGACACAACTTATTCACCATTCTGTAATCAAAAAGTCCCTCCCAGTCCCCTTCAGCTGCTCCAAATGTGTCTTTCACATGCAGATGCAGATTCTCTCACCCAGGTGTGTCCACAAAGGGTAATAAAATGGCACATGTGCCCGCCACGCACACACACAGCACATTCACCATGATGCCCCCTATGGACCAAGACCCATGTGCATCACCCACTGTTTTCTGCTTATTCTCTGCTCTGTGGTGTAAAGATCTTTTTCAACATGTCACAAAGGCCTGCATGTACCGATATGGGTAGCAGTGATAATAAAAATAGCAAGCATTTATATTTACCTACAGTACATTATGTCAAGCTGTTGTAGAAACTGGACAGCTGTGTTAAGTGTGAAATGTCTTACAGAAGAGGATGGTGTTAGAATGACCACCCTACGACTTGAAGGCACAGAATGGACTGTTGGAATTTCATGCTGGAAGTGATAAGTGGAAGTTAATAAAATATAGAAAAACATCACATAAAACTAAAAATGATCATCTCAATCATGTATTAGAAGAGTGGATCCGTCAGCATCACAGTGAAAGCCTGCTACTTAATAGTATCTTGGTTGTGAAACAGGAAAGAGCTATCACTGGTTGCAGCAATTTAAGAAAAGAAACAACATTAAATTTTTAAAAAAATGATGATAAAGCATCTGCTGATCATGAAGCAGCAGAGAAATTGACAAGTTTGCAAGAGTCATTGCTAAAGAAAATCTGATGTCAGAGCAAGTCTGTAATACTGATGAAATATCGCTGTTCTGGTGCTATTGACCAAGAAAGACACTGACCATGGCTGATGAGACAGCCCTCACAGGAAGAAGGAGGCCACGGACAGACTTCACTGAGATGTGCCAATGCAGCAGGCATGCATAAGGTAAACTCAGTGATGGGCAAAAGCTTACATCTTTGCGGTTTTAAAAGTGAATTACTTACCATTCCATTAGCACACTGATGAAAAGCATGGGTCACCAGGGACATCTTTTCTAATTGGTTTCACAAATTGCTTGTATAATAATTGTGTACCAGCAGCTTATGCTCATGGCAGGGAAGCTGAACTGGAGGACGACTGCAAGATTTTGTTATTCCTTGACTACTCTTCAGCTCATCCTCCAGCTGAAGTTTTAGTCAAAAATAATATTTATGACATGCATTTTTCTCCACATGTGATTTTATTAATTCAGGATATGATCAGAGTATCATTGGATCAATGAAGAATAAATATAAAAACACTTTCTCGAACAGCATGCTAGCAGCAGG
>NW_006159952.1:100197-103261 GCF_000334495.1 Tupaia belangeri chinensis
AGAGGCACAGGTGTAGAAGGTATTCCAAAGGACTTTGGTATGAAGGGCACCAGATGTACATTGTCAATGCCAAGCCACAGTGTCTACAGATATGGGTGTGTGTGCCTGGCATGACCTCCAGTCTGTGAGTATGTTCAGTGTTGATGATGAACAAGGGGGTGACTTTGAAGAATTCCATATGTCAAGTGGAGAAGAAAATGATATCCGACCTCCACACATGTGTAAAACATACATCTTTAGTGTTGGTTAGCTGCAAGTCGATATGAGAAAAGTTTTTCACATCGACAATGAGGCTCAAGTTGTTCATTCATTGACAGATGGTAAAATAGTAAAAAATGATTCTGTCTCAAAATGATCATGAAAGTAACAATGACAATGACACCATTAACACTGCAGAAAAAGTGTCTATAGAAGAGGAAAATATGTGTGATGAGCTTACTGAAACACTAGAACAGTGTTAAGTTCATAACAGAATGAGAAACCACGTAAGTTTATAAAATCAAAGGGGCACTTTTTAAAGTCTTTTTGCTGTCTTCTATAAGATAGACAGGAACAGAGACCAGCAGTTGGCATAATGGCTGTGTCACTGGACTCCCACATAGTTGACCATGGTTCCAGTCCCTAAGCCACAGGTTCTGGGTCCTTGCACATGCATGCATGTCCAAGATCCCGAGAGGAGAATGGAGGAGAGGGGTTTGTGGGGTGGCCATTGCACCCTATAGCAAAAGCTTCTCTTAAAAACAAAAACAAAAACAAGAACACAGAGATAGGGAGCTAGCATCCCCTACAGGATTCTAGTGCTTCAATCCATTGTCCCCTGGTCTGCCAGTCCTGAATCTAGGCACATGCGTGCCCAATTCAGTTAGGGTGATTTCCAGATATAAACTGAACCTTCCCATGTGGGTCATCCTTACAAAGTGACACATTTTACCACAGCTCCCCAAAGACTTCTAAGATGAGTCTGTGGTTTATGAGGTAGACTAAGAAACTCATTATGTATATGCAAATATTCTAATTTTTTTTTTATCTCAAATTTGACACTTCTGGTCTGGTCCTAAGCATTTCCAACAAAGATACTCCACATATATATAACTTCAAAACTATTAGAGTAAAAAAAATAAAGATACTGAAGATAATTTGATTAATCATGGTTTTAAAAGATAAAAAATCTTGTCATATATAAAATTGTACAAAATGAGGTAGTAAAAGTAAGTTTAAGTATGTCAGTAATTAAAATTAAAGCAAGCAGACTAAACTCATGGATTAAGAAACAAAGGCTAAGAAATATTGTTCTCCCAAAGAGAAGGCTTTAAAAAACAAAACCACACATCTGCCCTCTTTAAGAGACTCATATAAAACACAACAGCATAGACATTTTGTGGGAAAAGATGAGAAGTCATACCCAATGAAGGCTAGTGAAATTATGGTAATAGCAGACAGAAGACATTTTATGATAAAAAGTTTTTTAGGAATAAGGGTGGTCCTTACATAATTTAAAAAAAAAAAAAACCTCATCACAATAATATACTAACTTTTAACTTATATTCATCAAAACTTTTCATAAGGTAAATCTCAGCAAATCCCAAGAATTCACGTCATTGAATGTGGCAGACCACATTCTCTGATTACTATTAATTCAGTACATAAAATATAATCACAGTAGTTTTCTATTGCTTTTGTAACAAATCACCACTTCATTTAGAGACTTAAAACAACACCCATTTATTATGTCACGATTCCGTAGGTCAAATATGTGGGTGCAGGACCAGCAAAAGGTGTGGTGGTTAAGTGCGTTAGACTCCCACATGGTCGACCGCAGTTCGAGTTCCGGACCTGGCAGCTTGCTTTCCCGTTTCCCCTCTCTCTCTCTCTCTCACTCTATTCCTCTCTGACAAAATTAAAATAAATAAATAAATAAAGTCGAATAAAATAATTCTAAAAAAAAAAAAGAATATATGTGGGTGCACTATGGCTTAACTGCATGTTCTGGTTAGAATATCACCAGGCTAAACCCAAGGTGCCGGCTGAGCTGCATTTCTTTCTGGGGGACTTGAGGATGGATCTGCTTCCCATTGATTCAGATTACTGGACCAAATTCAGTTCCTTGCAGACACCAGTGCTAGAAAACTTACCCAAGGAGACAAGTAGAAGGTTGTCTATTACAAAAGTTATAGTAGTTTCCTCAATAGGTGATGAGAAAAGTGATTTATGAATACTACATAGCACCTACAAAATAACATAGATTTATATGTATCAATTTAACACTCAGCGACTTTGGAAAAAGAGACAAGTTGTAAAAAGTATGACAGGGGCCAGCAGGTGGCATGATATTTAAGCTGCTTGACTCCCACACAGCCAACCATGGTTCGAGTCCTGGACCAGGCACCTTGCTTTTCACTTTCCCTCTCTGTCTCTCTCTGGTGAGCATGTGTCCTGAAGAAAATTAAATAATAATAACAATAAATAAAATAAATATTTTTAAAGAGGTTTTTGCCTTAAGATCCCTACACTTGCCGGAGAGAAAGAGAGACAATGAGAAGGAAAGTGAGAAATCACTGCCACAATCCCTTCTCCGTTCTCCTCCCAGGATCTTGGGCAGGTGTGTGCATGCACCCAGCATCATTTTGGAGCCAGCAGGCCTGGGACTCAAACTGTGGTCACCCATGTGGGACTCCAGTGATATAATCACTATGCCATCTGCTGGTTCAATAATTCTTTTTTAAAATAAAAGCTGTATGACATGTAAAAATTTTAAATATAGGGAGCCAGCAGTTAGTGTAATGGCTATGTCGCTGGACTCCCATGTAGTCGACCACGGTTCGCATCCTGGACCTGGTAGCTTAAAACTCATGCCAGGCGCGTGTGCGTGTGTGCCCAAGATCCCGAGAGGAGAATGGAGAAGAAGGGATTGCGGCATGACCAATCCCCTGGGGGGTGATTTCTCGCTTTCTGTCTCTCTGTCTCTCTCTGTCTGGCAAGTGCACGCGCCCTATAGCAAAAACCTCTCAAAAAATTTTTTTAAATATAAAATGACATAGCCGCGCGCGCGGCGGAAGAAGCCGCC
>NW_006159952.1:103588-111419 GCF_000334495.1 Tupaia belangeri chinensis
GTTCAGCTGCCTCTCCAGGGCCGGCGTGTGGCCTTTGGACCAGCAAGCTGAAGCGGAAAACAAGGTCTGAGAACTTGCAACTTGAGAAGATGATGGTTACCAGCCCTGCATTGCCTCAGGGAAGAACAGGAACTACTCTACCATTCTTGAAGTGAAGGTACTTAATGAGAATAGGACAGTGTGGAATGGGGTAAGTGAAGAGAAGAGGATAGAGAAAGATAGCAAGTGAGCAATAGAGAGACAGGACGTCAGTGAGAAACAGATAGGGTTTATTAACTGTTGATGATGACATGTATAGAATTCTCAACTGGATTGGTCTGAGAAGTGTTTCATGACGGGCAAAGTATTTTTACAAGCAAAACGAGAAATAGCAATTGACTGTTTTATAAAAATAATTAGAATAATAAAGATAATGATTGGGGAAAACAGAAAAGATATGGAATGTTGAAGTGGGGAGATTAATGTCTCTGTACTGACTGACGTGCATGGCATTCCCTTTTGAAGAAACAATGTAATACACAGTAAAGTTATATGTAATCCAATGTAATATGAAGAAGATATGATGATAAAAAATAAATAAATAAATAAATAAATATATAAAATGACATGTATTGTTTACAAAAACATATGATGTGTATAGTTAAAGGTATAAAACATTATATACCAATTTCCAGCATAGTAATCCCTAGTGGAGTGGGAATTTAGCTGTATTGCCAATATTTTGTTTAAGGAACAAATACGCAAAAATTAGCTGCTATTTCATATCAGTAGTAGATATGACTGTTATCAATCCCCGTATTTTCTACATGTTTGAAATATTTCATGCTTGTAATAACAGTAAAAGGAAAACAAACTCAGTTTTACAAGTTACTTGTACAAGATTGTTGTCCTGGTTTGGACTTTTATAACAAGTACCATCAGCTGGGTGGCTTTTCAACAACAGAAATTATTTCTTACAGTTCTGGCTGGAAGTCTAATGTCAGGGCGAGAGCAGATTCAACGTCTGGTAAGGGCCCTTGTCCTAATTCATGGATAGCACCTTTTTGCCCTGTCCTCACAGGGTGGAAAGGGTGGCAAGGGTCTCTCTGGGATTCCTTTCATAAGGACACTAATCCTATTCATGAAGGTTTCATGTGCATGACCTAATCACCTCCCAAAGGCCCCACCTCCCAATACCATCACATTGGGTATTCTATTTCAACATAAAAGTTGGGGAGAGAAGGGATATGTGACAACATCCGGTCTACGCCAGCTGCCATTTGTAAAAACATACACCATCATTTAGAAAAGTGCTCACAGTAGCTCCTAATTGACCTGTACATATTACTATTAGTGAAACATTACAACGTGCATGCACACATGCACACTTGGAATTGATTTTTTCCTTCCAACAAATACTTAAATGCCATGCTTATGCAAAAAAAAAAAAAGGGGGGGGGAGGAAAGGGAAAAGGAGTCAGGTAGACAACTTAGGAGGCTATTGAGTTCTCAAAGGAGAAGGTAGTAAGGACTCGATCATAACTGAGGCAACTGGATTAGTAAATAAGCAAGGTCTCAGATGTCCTGCCTACAACCAGACTTCTCTTCATGTCATCTTCCAACCTGAATCTCCAGTATCTGCTTCTCTGCTCTTACGGTCTAGCTCACTCCTCCAGACTCTTAACTGTGATCGCTGCAGGACCTCATGACATTGCTTTCTATGCACTTCCCCCCTTACTCCTTTCTTTCTTCTATTTATCTCTCCATCTACCTTTTCATTCATTTCCTTTTTTTCCCCTAAAAACATTTACTGAGGTTCTATTATATGTCTGCTATTGTGCCAGCACTGTGGTGAATTTAAGTAAATAAATAAATAAAACAAAAGACACTAAAAGTCATTTGCTCTCTAACGAGGAACTGGAGAAATGAAGAGAAGGGCATTAATCACACAATCATGCAACTAATTGTGAAAATGTGGCTATAAAAATACTGATCCTCTGATAAAGACAAAATTGTTATAATCAGGATGATGGTAGCATTACTCTCTTACCACTGAGAATTTGAGGCATGGAAGGTACTAAAAACTTACCAGTGGAACTAGTACGTGGTAGAACTAAGGCTTGAAGAAAGAAAGTGTGTATGAATGAGTCTGTGATCTTAACCACGACCTTGCATGATCTCCACGGGGAAAGGAAGATGCATGATGCTAAAGGGTAAGGAGCATCCATATGACAGGGAGTGCGGGTAGTGATGATTTGGCTTAGAGTTGAAGGATCAGTGGCATTCACCTGGCAAAGGAAAGAAGGGTGCAACATAGAGAATAGGGATTCAGAAGGAACAAGAAATTAGAGTAGATCGTGGCCCTAAGAAATGTAAGTTTCTGGAGTTCTCTGAAGATACTGGGCAAAACACTGAACTTCCAACAGCATGTGGGATTTGTGTTGGAACAATTCTCAGTATTAAGGAACAATCTCCTAAGACTGGAGCATGTAGGGACACCCAGACAACACATCTGAATTTTAAATAGCTAAAGTATTTGAGTTAGAAAATTATTTTTCAAAATATGGATGAGGATGATCTTGGGATCCTGATAAAAATATCACTTTAATTTACTTGCATTTTGTGTGCTTCATTGACTGAGAAAGAAGGGAGAAGTTAGTGTTAGTGAGAGGTGACAGAAACAACCACAGATATGTTGTACCAGTAAATCTTATCCATTGTATGTGTCACAGTGGGTAAAAGATCTGAGATGGTTCACTTCCTGGCATTTGCTCAGGGAGTCTGTCTTGATGATTGCTCAGGAAGTCAAATGATGAGAGGCTTAACCAAGGTAGGACTCACACTAACCTAAAGGATCAGAATAGAGCATCAAGAAAAAACCCACTTCTGCAGCCCACTAACACCCATGCCAGCATACTCACCCCCAATAGATTCAAATGTGTATGTTCCTTGTTATGGGCTAAGTTGTGTCTTAGTCTCACTACAAATTACTATGCTGAAGCTCTAATCCCCAGAACCACAGAACACAATTCTATTGTATTTGGAGATAGGATCCTAAAAGAGGGGATGAAGTTCATTAAGCTGTTATAGTAGGCTCTAGTCCAACCTGACTGCTGTACTTAAAAGAAAAAGAAATTTGGACACCAAGACGTACCAGGGATGTACAAATATGGATCAAAGACCACGTGTAGACACTGTAAGAGCACAGCCATGTGCAAACCAAGAAAAGAGGCCTCAGGAGAAACCAACCCTGCTAGCATCTTGGTCTTGGAGTTCTAGTCCCAGACTATGAAATAATACATTTCTCATATAATCATATAATCTTTTAATTTATGGTATTTTGTTATGGAACCTCCAGCAAACTAATACATTCCTCAAGGTATGGTACCTGATTTGAATTTTTCATTACTTAAACTAGGCTTTATCTTTTTTTTCTTCTATTGAAGTTCACCCACCAAAGATCACCAATAACTGTGGCACATGTCAAACTAGAGCCATTAGGAAATGGGGCTTTTAGAGACTGGAAACTGAGGTTTGTCAGAGTGTAGATTTTAGGCAGACGATAATGAACAAGATGTGGGTAGTGATAGGTCAGAATTTATGAACTAGAAGAGTTGCTAAAGCAACTGGTGATCTTATCTCTAAAAGATACAAGTCCTTTGACAGTTACTACTACCTCTTATCTTGAACATAACTATTTGCATGAACTATTGTTAAGAGAATTATAGTTTAGATAGTTTGTCCTGCATGTCGTGGTTTGGTACAGTTTAGGCATTTTGCAATTTATGGTACACTTTTGTAAGTTGTGGCTTGTTTCCTTTCTTACAATTCAGAACTTCTGTGCATACCTTGGTGATCTCAGATATGTTCCAAAGAGTTAATATGAATAGATATTCACTGTATAATGAAGAGTGACCATGCTTACTTTCTAGGTGACTTCAGAATTTTGCATGGGTTTGCAAATCACCATGATCCTATTATTTAAAAGGCAATATTATGGGAAGCATGTGTGTGTCTCCTGATCTGAGGAGAGAATTCTAAATTCTAAAAATGTAGAATACAGTGTAATGAAATGCAGTAATGGGAGCTACATGCATTAGCTCCAGAAGAGGGAAATTTTACTTGGATAGATCATAGTAGGCTCACATATTGTCACAATCAGTATGATAAACAATCATGCAATATAATACAATCATACGATATAATACAATCCGAAAAGCAGGTTATCTTCTCTCCTGATCACCAATTAAAATAGAATCTAGTAGAATAATCCCTCTTCTACTCCAGCATGCAAATTTAGGGGGCCCTCATTACTTTTCTGCTGACTCTTTGGCATGGTGACTGAAGCAGCTGTATCCCACATGGCTGGCTGTGTGGTTAGAGTCCCAAATCTGTTACTTGAAAAAACATGCCAGGTGTGCATGCATGTATATGCCAAATCCTGGGAGAAGCATGACGGAGAAGGGATTGTGGCATGGCCATCTCCCCCAGGGGTGAGGTGTGCTTTATCACTCTCCCTCTCCTCTCTCTCTGTGTCTCCAGCAAGCACACATATCTTATAGCAGTATTTTTTTTAAAAAGGAAATAGTAGTAGAAGACATAAAATATTAGACTCTGCAACTCATTATATTAAGCAATATCTCTATATTGATTTAAGATGGCTCTTCTTAAAATTTAGAATTCTAAGCAATAAATGAAACTACATAATTTCCAATGTTCAGCAAGATTCCAAAATACTCTGCTTTCTAACATGAAATTCCAAATGTAATATAAATCTGTCCTAAACATGAGAGAACTTTGCTTAAGTCAAGGAGGTTTCGGTTTTGCTTGCATACTTTTACATAAAATACCTTAAAAAGTCCATAAAATGAAGACTAGGAATTAGTTGGATCAGATCTTTTAAAGGATATGTCTATATGCGGCATACCTGTAGAGCAGACACTGCTTGATCATTTGCATACTCAATGCCTAGGAGTCCTGGAGGTGGTTTTCTTAACAATGCAAAAGCATGTTGACTAAAAGTCATAAGGTTGTGGGAATGTCTGATGCTGACTCTGGTGACCAAAACACATACAATGAAAGGCCAAAAATGCGTTGTTGGATGCAGAAGCTCCATCTACAGATACAAGAGAAGATATTTTGATTTGGACAAATAATGATTGCATCAACAATGCACTGAAAATCCTCCAAGGCTGTGGTGAAGGGAGAACTGAGGGAGGGAAGAGAAATGGCATCCAGGGAGCACCATTTGGCATTGAGCAGCTGATGACTGTAGATCAAGGAACCTGAAGTAAATAAGATGTCAGTAGTGTGAACTTTGGAAACAGACCACCTGGTTCCAGATCCTCATGCTGATTCTCAAGCTCTGTGAAACTCAAGCTGACATGAGGACTGCATAAAAAAACTTCCTGACATGATGGAATTGCTTTACATTTATATTGTTCAATATGGCAGCCATTGGCCACAAGTAGGTTTGAGATGAAGCTAGTCTGACTGGGAAAGCAAAATCATAGTTTCAATTCACTGAATGCTAAATGCAAAAATGTATATGAGCTAGTGTCTCTGGTATCAGACTTGGAGGTCTAAATGCTGTTTGATACAAGTTGTAGACAGAGGCACAAAAGGTGGAGGACAATGCATGGCCTCTTTGAGAGCCTTGGTCAAGGCACTTTTCATTGCAAGTGGACAAGGATATAGCAGGGGAACTCTTTCTCAGTTTCTCCTGGTAATCAAATGATGAACACAAAATAATCTACTTGTTAAAACACACACACACACACACACAAACAAACAAACAAACAAAAACAGCCTCACAGTTCTTCTGGTCAGGTCTTCATGCACCATCTGAACTGGAAGACAATTTGTGTTTGTGGCATGTGCATGTGTACATGTGTAACAAGGTGAGGGTCCTGTCCAGTGGTACTATGGGTCCTGTCCAGTGGTATTACTCATTTCAAGGTAATTACACTCACTTCTTCACAGCAAGAACAAATTATAGTATCTTATGAAGATCTCGGCTTTGGGCTGCCACACCAAGAGGTAACTCAGATGGACTTCCCCAGTGCCAAACAGCTATATCCTGTCTCTCCCTCTCTTCCTAGTTTCAACTCAGAGGGACTTGTGGCTGCCTCAAAGAGAGGGAAGAATATGACTAGACTGAGAAATAGGAGACTTCATTAGGATCCCTTTACCCACTACACACCCGCAGCCTAAAGCAATGGTCAGCTGACCATGGGAGAAGTTTCACCTGGGAACCAAAATCCGAAGTTTTGATGATGAAATCAGACTAAATATCTGGCTTTTTAAAAATAATTTTTTGATTATAAAAGAACTTTAAAATATAAAACTTTTGCAAATTAAGGACAGAGAATTCTCAAGGAGCCAGCACCAAGCTTTTAGCAAATTACTTTGGCATATTTCTCCAAACAAAGAAAAACTGACATTATTCTATTACCAATAAAGAAATTTCAAACTATTTAAATTTAACCAGTTTATGTATGTGTGTGTGTGTGTGTGTGTGTATACATATATACATATATATATATATATAAAATTCTATGAGTCTAAGGTTTCAATCTATAATACTGTCATATGTTGATGTGGGGTTTCCTGAAAATGTAACCAAAAAAACTATTATTCTCACACACAAAAAATGCATGTCTTTGACAACAATTTGTATGTCAGAATACTCCTTAAACAACAGTGAATCACAAGTTGCTCCACATTCTCCCGTACCCGGATGTCAAGGCCCTCTGTGCTTTTCTATGGGAAATGGAAGGTCTGATTCTGACACTGTCTTACCTGGCTCCACACAGGAGTCACATGGTCTTTCTCTCAGAAAGACACACATTTGGAAATATTATTTGATTTGGACTTCTTTTTAAGAGCTTCTTTTTCAGAAGATCTTTTCAAATGTCTTCCCTAGTATGAATCCTTTTAAGATCTTCAAGAAAAATTAAAACATCGTACAGCAGGAGATTATTTTGGGAAAGAAGTGAGGAGAGGAAGCCCAGAGTTCAGTGTTCCACACCACACTCACAGAGCAATGGTTAGAAAGTTTTTCTAGGCAAAAATGCATCATGAATTTCCCAAAAGCCGAATACATTCCCTGTACACAATCACAAGAATTCCCCTTCTCCATAGATTTGTCCCTCTTGTTAATCTTTGTTTTCTTGGTAATAGTCATTCTATGGTGAAGTGATAGTTCCTTTTGGTTTTGACTTACATAGCTGTATCTTTGTGTGTGTGTGTGTGTGTGTGTGTGTGTGTGTGTATGTGTGTGTGTGTGTGTGTAGGTATAGTGAAGCAGCAAATTAATTAACAAAACAGGGAGTTTATCAAAGGGAAAGGGAAGAAAAAACAGAGCTCCAAATAAGGGAGGGGGTCCCCAGAATGGGTTGCAAGGAAGAACTGTGGCGAGAGGTTTTTATTTGGGTCAGGAAGGAATTTGTCTGGACTTGTTCTAGGTGGGACTTGTGCATGCATTTCCCTCTTGGTAGGGAGAAGCACATGCTGGATGGGTCCAGTTATTTTCCTAATTTGGGAGTGGGTACCAAGGTCAGGAGATTCTTTGTCTAGAAGCTTTGGACCATGAAAACCATTACCTTATCCTCTTTCTGGAATGTGGTGGGGCCTGGAAAAAGCCTTTGTTTTAGGTCTAGGTCATGCTGCCTAGGTCAGTCACTGAGCCACCACTGCCTCCATCTCAAAACTTAGCCATTTCATGACTCCATCTTGGGCCCATATCTTAACTACATTTTTAGGGTCCATGTTCCTACCTAATCCTCCCAACCCCAGAGAGGAATCCCTAATTCTGTTAGGGGCACATGGGTTGAAGACCATTCTGACTTCT
>NW_006159952.1:111431-118125 GCF_000334495.1 Tupaia belangeri chinensis
CCTGCTGAAATTGGGCAATGATGGAGGGGACAGCAGTTAAGGATCCTCTTCTAGAGGTCCTTCTAGATGCCATGCTGGAAGTCATGATGGGTGTTCACTGGAGACTTTATCCCAACCATCATTTGTAGCTTGATTGATTCTAACAGAGAAGAGCAGTTCATTACAATAACAACATAACAGACAAAGAAATTTGATTTACATATCTCTTACGATTAGTGATGTTGAAACTTTCTTCATCTACTTTGCCATTTGTCTGTCTTTCCTGGAGAACTGTTAGCTCAGATTGACTGACTATTTTTAATTGGTCCTTTTGTTGGTGAGCTATATGAGCTCCTCGTGTATTCTGGTTATCATTATTTGTCACATAAATAGCTTTGCTAACTTGTAGATGGTCTTTTTACTCTATTGGTTGTTTCCTTTATTGGAGAGGGGGATTTTTCATTGGTGTAACATCACTTTGTCTGTTATTGGGGGTTTTGCCAATGCCTTGGAGTCTTATTTTAGAAAACATTTATGGCAGACATTTAAGAGTACATGATATGAGTTCACCACATTTTGCTTACACGATCACCTATTGGTGGATATTTGACTGCTATCCTTTTTCTAAATTTCTTTATAAATATTGCTGCTATGAACTTTTCTTCTTCAGTTTTTCTGTTCACCTTTGTTTTTATTTCTCTGCTGTATACAACCAGGAGAAAAGAAATAAGCTGTCTTACATATCTTTTACCAAGTATTCTGAGAAGTAGGTCTTGTGCAATACTGTCTAAAAAGAAGATCATTTCCATCATCAAATCATAATCAACACCTCCCCTACATAAAAGAACTTTCTGACATGATATAATGCTCCATATTTGGGTTGGACAATATAGCTGCCACTGGCCACATGCAAGCATGAGAACTGGTTAATCTGACTGATAAAATAAAATTTAAATTTTTCCTAACTTTAACTAATTCAAATCCAAATTACTATATTAAGCTTGTGTCTGTGGTATCAGACTCACAGCTCTACAAGAAAGTATACCAAAGCATGGCCATCTGTCCTGCCCATTCGTTGCTGACCTCAGCTCTGTCACCTTGTTTAGACCAGTTCTGCTCTGTTAAGAGTAGGCAGTACCCAAGTGTCCAAGGGACAGGGGATGCAAGTGCTCCAGTGGGGGTGAGGCGAAGAAAAGGGTCATAACTTATAAAATTAATGTAGCATTATCATTCTCAATTGAGAACTATGATAAATAATGAGAAGATACCTCGTAGAACAGCAATGTATTGCAGTGGGTATTTTCACATGAAAGTAAGAGGAAATGATGTTTGCATTGAAAAAAGATGGAAATAGCAGGAGAAGAAAAGAAGTGTGTGGAGGCCAAGACTGACCATCAAGGTCACTGTGCCTCAGTGTGCATCCCATCTGCTCTCTCTCTACATCTCAGCACACTTCATTCTCTGGCTTGCCTTCCTTAACTCTAAATGGAAATAATGATTGCTGCACAAGCACTAACTAAAAAATAATCATGAAAATACATAGGACGGTGTTCAATCTATTTTATCTATTCTTAGGACTATACAAGTGACAGCCTCTCAGAATTATTTTGTACTTGGGTAATAAAGAAAAACACAGAAGTGGAATCATTTAATATGAGGAGTCTTCAACAAGTTCATGGGAAATGCATATCTCAAAAAACGTATGTGTGAATTTTTTTTTTCTTATTTTTTGCCTTAGGGTGCATATGCTCACCAGAGAGTGACAGAGAAAGAGAGGCCTAGAGGGAAAGTGAAAAATAATTTCCCTAGAAGATATGGCTACACCAATATCCCTTCTCCTTCATTTTCCTTTCAGGATTTTGGACATGGAGGCACACACAACTGGCATGAGATTTAGGCCACTGGGCCCGGGACATGAACTGTGGTCGTCTATGTGGGAGTCCATCAAGGTAACCATTATGCCATCTACTGGTACCAATCAGCTTATATGTTTAATGGATTCTTCCTTGGCAGTTTCGATCACTGAATAAGATTTTGGGTTAAGAGCCAATCAATTAATCTTTCTTTAAGGGTAGAAATCACATGCCTGGGGTGAAGTCTTTTGCTACGCGCTGTTTGGTGTCAGTTGTAGTCACTGATGTGAAAGGGGGAGGACATGTACGGCCTCTTTGAAAATCTTAGGCCCTTTCCATCACAGGTGGATGAGGCTATAACAGTGCAACACATGATCAGTTCTGTGAGTTCAATGGAATCTGAACAGAAATTGTGAGACTTTTATTAAATAACCCAACCTCCCAGGTCTGGCAAAGATGAGGAGATGATACTAAAGGCCTTGAGAGGTACCATCTGAACTGGAACACAGTGTGTGTAGTTTGGGGTGTATGTGCGATTGTGCATGAGCACATGTGTGCAGCAAGGTGAGGGCCTGCCCAGTGGCATTGTCCATTTCAGTATTTAAATTAGTTCCTCACAGTGAGAGCTTCTTCCAGAATATAATGACAGTCTCAGCTTTGGGAACGTGCCACACCCACAGGGGATCTAGCTGGACAACCCCAGTGCCAGTCAAAGAGGTTTATCTTCTCTCTCCCTCTCTTTGCAATTTCAATGCAGAAGGGCTTCGGGCTGCCTCAAGGGAAGGGAAGAATAGGACTAGGCTGTGAAATAGAATTCCTTAGGATCACCTCACCCACTCCCCTCTCTAGCCTAAAACAACTGTTAGCTGTCCACTGAAATTTGAATTGTGAATAAAATTTGGAGATTTGATAAAGTAAATACATTAAATTTTTTAATAAACTTTTAATGATAAATGAATTTTAAAATACAGAAATGTTGCAAAGTAAAGACAGAATTCTCAAGTTCCCATCAATAACAAATTGCCTTGGCACATTTTTCCAATCCAAAAAAAAAAAAAAGACATTATTCTATTATAATAATGAAATTCCAAATTATATTAAATTCTGCCAGTTTTTTTCTCTGATATTTTCTCTGATAGTTTCAGGATTTGGTCCACTGTAATGTGGTATGTTGAGGTGGGGTTTCCTGAAAATATAACAAAAAAAGCTGTTATTCTCACAAATATATGGCTTTGACAGCAACTCATATATAAGAATACTCTGTCAACAGTGAACTACAAGCCACTCCATGTTCTTCCATGCCGGGATGTCAAGGCCCTCTGTGTTCTCATGGGAGATGGAAAGTCTGAATCTGACATTGTCTTACCGGATTCCACTCAGGAGTCACGTGGTCTTTCTCCCAGAAAGGCATAGATTTGTGTCTATGATGAAACTTGTGTATCATTTTGGGGATCAAATTCTTGAGAAGATCTCTTGCAACCTTTTCCCCATTACTTATGAGTCCTTTTACTAACTTAAAAAAAAAAAAAAAGAAAAGAAAAAAAAGTCAAAACATTGTACAGCAAGAGATTATTTTGGGAAAGAAGTGAGGAGAGGAAGCCCCCAGCATTCCACACCACACTCACTGAGCGAGGGATAGAAACCATTTCCAAGTTGTTGCTTCTATTCTTTTCGATGTATTTCTGAACGAGCTGCTCCATCATTTTCATATCCTCCTCTGACACCTCTCTCACTGACCCTTCTGCATTCTAGAAGAAAACATAGAATGGCTGGTCTGTATTTTTCTTCAATTTCAACTCTTGTTCACCATGAGGACTTGCAAAGAGATGGAAGACAAACAGGAACAAGGGGTGCTTATACTTACACCAACCATATCATAGAGGCTTTCATCGATTGCAGTCTCCTGATGCTGTTGGGCATCTAAACTGGTAGGAGCTGTGGGAGCAGCTGCAGCTACTCCTACGCAAAGGATGACCAGCAAGAGCAAAGGACTCATACTTCATAAACCTAGAAAAGGAAAATAATGAGCTCCTGAATAGACCAGTTTTTCCAGAATGGTATCTTGTTCTCACCATGGGAAATTAAAATCACCATAGTACGATAAAAATATTGAAATTATTCTCCCATGTATTTATCCAAGAAGTGTGGAATGGGCTATGGATACGAGTGAAGAAAAAACAGGCCAGATGGCAGTATTTTATTAAGGTGCCCAAAACGAACAGCAGCCTGTGAGGAGCCCTAGGAACTGAAGCAGTGTACGCAAGTGTAATTTAGGTTATGAGAAAGTGTGAAGGTTCTTTATGGTCAGAGCTTAAGGCATCAACTGGAAACTAGAAACATCTAATCCAGCTTTGTAACAATGATACTGTGTTCACCTCACTAAAAGGCAAAATCTCATACAGAGGTAATTTTCCTCCCAAGTAGGGTAAAGGGATTCTCCAGAGTTGGGAGGCTAAGTCACATCTTCTCCTTGGCTAAGGAGATGAGCTATGACTTTGAAGCCCTCTTTTTTTGTATACAGCTTTTCTGGGCTGCCTCCCCAAAAGTAACTAGGAAGAGGAATACCCACGTCTTCTTCTCTAATAACATTCCTGTGATATCGATACTCACCTTCTCTACTCTAAATATTAAATTTGGTCCCATGGATGAAAAATAGAAGCCAGAGCTCCCAACACCAGCACCCAGACTGGGAAAACTGCTCCTGACATTCCCACCGAGGGTTCCAGATCCAGGCCCTATGTCTGGGTAGAGGACATTTCACTCTGGGATCTATGCCCTTTGGAGTGCTGAGACTGCTGTTCCTGCACCACACAGCGTCCCCGAGCAGCCTCTGCACCTCCATGGATCACCCGACTGCCTGCCCCACTCCCTCACATAAAGGATGGCAGAGTTCTGTACAGAAGTTTGGTTCTCAGAGCCTCAAGGCCTTCTAGACCATGTCCAATCAGGGGTCCCAGACTCCATACAGTGACTCTGCCTGGACAGCTGCACTCACCTGAAGCAGCCTCAGCTGAGCAAGTCCCTCCACAGACACAGCTCTGCACAGGTCTCTGAAGCCCAAGGCTGTAACCTGCTGCTCCTGACTCAGGCTTTATGGACCACTCTGCACCCTGCCTGCCCCGCCCCCATGGACTGCCTGGGCTGGGATTGGCTGTGCTGGATATTGGGCGGGCCCCATAGGTGCTCTGACTCAGGGCACATGACACATTTTTGTACAGGAAAAAAAAAATAACTAGAAAAAGTGCATCGGGACTTTTCCAATAGATTAAAATCTCCTGCTGGTTAAGAACCATGAGAAGATCATGCAAAAGTTTCATGGAAAATGTATATAATGAAAAAAGTATGCACAGATTTTAATAAAATTTTTGAGCTAAAATTAATTTGAGTTTTTTCTTATTTCTCCAAAAACTTATGGGAGCACCCTCCTATAGTCTACTCTAGTGTTTTAGTCTACGCAAAGGTAGACCCAGGTAAAAGAATGCAGAGCCAATGGCAAACACCTCATCTCACATTTTCAGAGTAGAATGAGGCTGGGTTTTAGGAGAATGTTCTCACAACACTTGAGTCATGTACAGTCAAGATCCAAACCTTAGGAGGGAAGTGGACCGAGTGGAGTGTCCCAGAGTGGGTGGCTTTATGGCTCCAAATCATTGCAACACCTATTCATATGCAATCTGTTAGGTGCTGCAGTACAGAAGGGTGGTATCTCTGACCATTTGGCTCTTAGTCCTGCTTGTGTATTTATCCTTCTTCTGCAAAATATGGATGAGTGCTAGTTATTATTAGAATAATATTTTGATTGGGTGGCTGTAGCTCTGGCTTGAATAAAATGCATGTAGTAGAACTTTGAGATTGCTATTTAAAAGCTGTATTAGTGAATGTGTATTCTTACGTGCATGTGAATAGAATTTTTTCATTAGTAAAATGGGATATATTTTTTTACGCAAGCTGAGGAATTTAAAATACAGGAAAACTGGAAATATTTGTGGTATTAAAGACATTTACCACACTTAATACTCCCCCAAATGTAACAACATAATATAAAATAAAATAATCCCCTACAATTTGTTTAAATTCACAGAGCTGAGAATGACTGTTAAGAAGTATTATCTGCGAATCAGCAGTTGGCATAATGGCTATGTTGCTGGACTCCCATGTAGTCGACCACAGTTCAAGTTCCTGACCCAGTGGCTTAAACTCATGCTGGGCGTGTATGCATGCGTGCCCAAGATCCCGAGAGGAGAAGGGATTGTGGCGTGGCCACCCACTGGGAGCAATTTCTCACTTTCTGTCTCTCTGTCTCTGTCTTTCTGGCGAGTGCCTGCGCCCTGTAACAAAAAAAAAAAAAAAAAAAAAAAAAAAAACTCTCCAAAAAAAAGAAAAATAAACAAACAAAAAAATAGATAAAGCTGACCTTCAGGTCTTAGGAACATCAAGAACTGGGATATGTGTGTCTGGTTGTAGTCACTATAACCACAGGAGCCCAGAAACCTTCACTCTGGGCAGCCCTGCCTTCTCTCCCACCTCAGCACTCCATGAGTGTCTTGGATCTTACACATTTTTCTAACACATAATTTGGGTCCCTGCTGATTTGGGTGTGCACCTTACCTTAGGCTGTCCATATACCAATCTCCAGGACCTACAAATGTCACTTTATTCCATGAAAGAGATTTTGCAAATGTAATTAGGTTAAGACTCTTGAGCGAGGAAGATTATCTGAGATTAACTGGGTGGATCCAGTATAATCATAAGCATCCTTATAAAAGAGAGGTAGAAAGACTGAAAGACAGAGGTGACCTGGCTATGGAAGTAGAGGCTGCAAGATGGAGGAAGGGGCCATGAGCCAAGAAATGACAGGAATG
>NW_006159952.1:118504-132767 GCF_000334495.1 Tupaia belangeri chinensis
TTTTGGGGAGGGGCCCCGGCCCGTTAAAAAAAAAAAAAAAAAAAAAAAAAAGCAAAAAAAACTCTCCAAAAAAAAGAAAAATAAATAAATAAATAAATAATAAAAATAAAAAGCATTATCTGCTGAAGTTTCTATTTGCAAAGTGGTTTGTTACTGTTTATAATTACATGGAAAACAATATGTTTATGAATTGATGTTCATATAATACCACTTGTGACATAACTAAAATTTCCAAGTTATTGTGTTTTTCCTGTGGGTTTAAACTGACAGACAACTCCTTAATTAAGTAATTAATAAACCAACAAAAAGCCATGAAGCTATAACATTTCTCATTGTCCTTTGTTTGGTATGGTTTGAGCTTCCCTTAGAAACAAGCCCCATGTAACTTTCCTAACAGTTTTTCTGAGACTCTGCCTTTGCATGTTAAAATCTAAGATTACTACAGTAATCTGGCTATTAAACCAAAGGGCACAGAACATGACAGACATTTACGTAAAATTGGTGCAGTCGGTAGCAAGGGAGCTGACCTAGTGGAATTTCTTCCTGTACACTGTGTCCTAAACCCCACATATATACTCTGTAAACTCTGTTTCGGAGGCCGGAGGACCTTTTCCTCATCTCCGCTCTGCCCCTGCCCTCTGACTGAACCTTCTTCCTATAGTAGGAAAACAACATCTGGGAAGAGGACACCATGGACAGGAAATGCATGACAGTATGTGATTGCTGCTTCCTGGGATCAAAAGCGTGTGCTCTGTACCAAGCCCTTCCATGTTATTTTGTCTGGCATCTTAGCAGGGATCCTGAAAAATGGACCAATTCCTTATTCCAAGGGTAGGTTGGAACTACAAGTAGAAGCTGGGCTTTCAGTGGATCCAGTGGACTTCAGGATGAAGTTTAGGTGTTTGGATGTGCTTATGATGATAGCTGCAGGGTCTGATGAAGACAGAGGTAAGGTCCCAAGTTCATGTAGTTAAGATTTCCCTGGTTTGAGTTAATATATTAAGATATCATAGAGGAATCATGGGATTCTTGATTAAACAGGTCTATTTTTTGTCTCAAATGCTTTAAAAGAATGTTTTACATATGTATTTAAATTTGGTGAAGAAACTAATCTCTTTTTAAAATAACTGAGATACTCAGTGAAGCAATGTCACCCCATTTAGGTTTAAAAATCAGAAAATATAGACAGTAGGTGGTGTGGAGGTAGAGGTGGCTGGATTCCACATGGCTGGCTATGTGGTTCGAATCTAGACCTGGAAGCTTGAAAATCATTTGTGTACGTGCCCACATTTCTCAGAGGAAAATGGAGGAGAAGAGATTGCAGCTTGGCCATTCCTCTGGGGAGTGATTTCTCATTCTCTCTCTCTCTGGCTCTGTCTATTGCGTGCACATGCTGTATAGCAAACTAAAATAAATAAATAAAAATAAAAATCTGACTATGAATTGGTGATAGCTTTTATCCCAGCAATTATCAACCAAGAAAACACCTAAGGCACAGAGCAAAATGCCATTCTGGAAATTGGTGGGTAGGGAAGATGAGAAGGCTTCTGGGTCTTCTGCTAGGCCTATCTGTGCACTATCTTGTGAGATCACATTTTAGTTAAGAACCCTGCTAAGTCAGTTAGGTGAAAACTGCCCTTTCCCCCATGAGATTATCCTGCATATCTTATCATCCTCCAGATTTGATCAAGCTCATGCTCCCCTGTCACTCACATGAGCTCCATTAACCTGGCCACTCTTCACAAGATTCTGGTTAGGTTGGTTGAGGCACAATCTCCCTGACACCTGATGCTTTTTCTTCATAACTTCTTACCATCTGACTCCACACTGCTCCTTGCCTGTAACTCCCCTTTGCCAGGGGTAAGGGGCAGAACTCTCTCCCTCACTACACAATCCCACTGCAGTGTTGTGTGTACATACTGTGATGGTCTTGATAAAGTCTTCCTACCACACATTCCCAAGTGGTATTGAGGGATTTATCTTTCCCGTGCCTCATCAGCCTTTACCTCCTTTCACCATGGCCCCAGAGAAGCTAACGTGCTCGTGGAAGTCCAGAAACCAGCCCTGGCAGCCTGGGGCTTCTCCTCGAGATGGCCTTGGTGTTCACAGTCCACTTCTGGTGCCTTCTGGCTCCCAGAAAAGATTTTTCCAAGCAAATGGTGAGAACTTATTTGGAAAAGTCAGGACACACAAAAGGGTTGGGCTAACATCAACAAATCTTTTAAATCACTGCAGGCATGCTGTGAATTTCTTTCTTTTCCTTAAGAAGAAAGTGACACAACACTTCATTCTAATCCCCCACTGTCATCACTACCCTCACTTGGAAAATGTGACCTAGACTAGAACCCATTCTGTAACCCTGTGGTCCTCAATGAGTATCATCTCCCATTTGGGGAACATTGTTAGAAAAAAGAACTCTGGATCCCATCTGAGGCCTGAAGACTCAAAACCTCAGAGAGTGGGCTCAGCAATCAGAGTGCTAGGGGCCTCTGGGAGACCCTCATGAATGCTGAAATGTGAGGCCACTGTCACGGGGCAGTTGCTAACTATGTGAGGAGCCCATGTAAAATGCTCAGAACAGGCTCTGGGCCCTAAGGGTTTTGTAGTTGTGGTATCAGCCCCAGCATCATCGTGACAGGAATCCTCTCTAAGAAGTACTTTGTCCAAGGGTTCCAGGAATATAGAGATGTAGGTTCCCTGCCCCTAGGGTATCCACCACGGCAGGTGCACATGCTAGCTGAATCTAATAGTGACACAGAGGTGCACCTTATTCCACCACTTTCCAGAATGACACATATGATTTGGATTTTTCGTTCTTCTTTATCCATAAATATGTATCAAGCTTTTTATTGTGATATACTTCTCATAGCATAAAGATCACCATCCTGCAGAGGTGACTTCAATGATTAGAATACACACACTCTATTACGCAACCATTACCAACATCCCATTCCAGCACCTTTCCTCACAACAAAAAGCAAGGAGGAATTTATCATTCACAGCGTGTCTCAAGTCCACTAGTTCTTTTCCATAATAAATGTTCCCTCACTACAGATTTGTCTATTTTTCATATTTCAAGTCATAGGAGTTAAAAATACATGATTTGCTTCCTTTCTTGCCCCTGTCCCACCTCTCTCTCTGTCCAGCAAGGACATGAGATCTTCTTTAAAAGGAAGCAAAGAGAAAAATACATCATATGAACATTTCTCAATAGGTTTTTCAATTCACAACATTTCATGTCCTGTTAGTATATACCAAGGAGGAAAACAGGTATGTCTAACTCTAGCAGACTGTTTTTCACAGTGGTTATACCATTTTACTTTTTTACACAATTAAAGAAAGGGGAGAAAATTAAGAACTTGACAGAGTATTTTCTATGTCTATTTTAGATTTTATTTTGGGTTATTAAAGCACTGAAAATCATAGAGGCTTTTTCTCTTGTTATGGGATTAAGAACAGAGTTGAGAAATAGAAATGCTAGGTAGAGATATGAAATTTGTGTAGCTAAAAAACAAGATATTACCAACTTTCCTTTAAAATAATAATAATAAAACAGGCATATTACACAGGACAGCAGATGGCGAAATGAACTCCCATGTAGTTGACCATGGTTTGAGTCCTGGACCCAGTGGTTTAAAATTCATGCCAGGTGTGTGTGCATGCATGCTCAAAATCCCAAGAAGAGAATGGAGAAGGGATTGCAGCATGGCCATCCACCCTGGGGACTTATTTCTCACTTTCTGCCTCTCTGTCTCTCTGGCAAGCACACACACCTTAAAGAAAAAAAAAAAAAAAACCCTCTGAAAAAAAAAAAAAAGCCACAATACAGCCATGACTACCCTAATAGGCTCAAAAGTTAAATGAGAACCCAAGAATGACAACAATTTTTAGTATCCCTTGACCCAATGTATTAACCAGTCACAAGACAGTGGAATATGGATAGCTCCAGAGTCACATCTTATAGGCATAGACTGTGGACAAGTGACATGCCCTCTCCAAGTCAGTTTCATCCAGTATAAATTGTGGATAATTCAAGTACCTCAAAATTTGTGTCCATAATTAATCAAAATTACTTCTATGGAGTTACAAGTTCTCTGCTTCTCATGAGAGGTGAACAAGTGTCAAATGCATTGATTCTCCCTGTCTCTCTAAACAGTTCATGCCATATACAACAGTGCCCTTTGAACTAGCAGAAGGGTCTGTAGCATTTTCAGCTCAGATCAGAGTAGAAAGCTGATGCTAGAAACTTCAAACCAAGTAAGGATATTTATCCTTAAAAGTAGGTTCTTCTAGAATCATTCCTGATAAGCAGTCTTTATTAGTCAGGGGCCACGGCAGAGACAGACCAGCAGGATATGTATACACACATAAGGGAGAATGACCGGGGAGCATGCGCTCAGGTGAATTACTGGGAGAGTGAGTTTACATGATTATTGCAGCTATGAAATACCACAAAAGCCATCTGCAAGCTGGACATTCTGTGATGCAAGTTGCATGATTTTGATTTGGACAAAGCTTACACTTTTTTTCTTAAATTATTCCTAAGTATTTTATTTATTTTAATGCTATTGTAAATAAAATTGTTTATTTGATATTATTTTTAGATTGTTCACTGCTAGTGTTTAGAAATACAACTACTTTTGGAACCAGCAGTTGGCATAATGACTATGTTGCTGGACTCCCATGTAGCCAATCGTGTTTCAAGTTCCAGACCCGGTGGCTTAAACTCACGCTGGGTGTGTGTGCGTGCATTCCCAAGATCCTGAGAGGAGAATGGAGGAGAAGGGATTGTGGTGTGGCCATCCTCCCAGTAGGTGATTTCTTGCTTTCTGTCTCTCTGTCTCTCTCTGTCTTTCTGGCAAGTGCACGCGTGCTATAGCGAAAGTTCTCCAAGAAAAAGAAAAAAAAGATAAAAGAAATACAATTACTTTTTAGATATTGGTCTAGTATCCTTCAAGTTTGCTGATCTTATTTATGAAAGCTAAAGTTTTTATTTTTAAGATACTTCAGGATATTCTATGTTCATAAGACCATTTCATTTGCAATGACATGTTTCGCTTCTTTACCGATACAGACAGATTTAATTTACTTTTCTTGCCTAATAAATCTAGATAGAATCTGTAATACAATGTTGAATAGAAGTGGTGATAGTAGACAGTCTTCTTTTATTTCTCATCTTAGAAATTAAACTTTCATTCTTTCAACACTAATACAAGTATAAGCTGTGGCTGTTTTACAGCTGCCACTTAACAGACTAAGGGATCCTCTTCTATTTTTAGTTTATTGTGTGCTTTTTTAATCATGAAAGGGCATTAAGTTTGGTCTCTGTCTCTCTCTCCCTTTCTCTTGAAATTTTTCTCTCTTATATGTATCTATTTTTGAAAAAATCTATAGGTACTGTCTCTTGCCTCTGACTTCTCCTTCCTCTTGCTAATTTCAGAATCCATGTGCATCTGAGGTGGGCTTTCCTGCCCCTTTAACCAGAAAAAGCCTCTGCCCTAAACCCCTCCTTCCAGCCCAACACTGAGGGAAAAGCCAGGTAGGGTGATCTCTGTCTTCTTTCTGTCTCTGTCCCTTTCTCTCCCTCTCCCTTTATCTCAAAATTTTTCTTTCTTGTATATAATTGATTTAAAAAAAAAAAATCTTTAGGTACTGTCTCTTGCCTTTGACCTCTCCTTTGTCTTGCTAATTTCAAAATCCACGTGCATCTGAGGTGGGCTTTTCCTGCCCCTTTTTGTGACATGCTAGCATGCTACATGGTTCAGATTTTTTTTTACCTTTCTTTTAAAATATTTTTTTCTTTTCATTGTTTTGGGATTTTTTGTTTATTTTTTGGTTTTTGTTTGTTTGTTTGTTTTTCTTCTTGGCCTTTTTCCCTTTGTTTTCTTTCTTTTACCTGACTTTCTCACCTTGTTTCTCACCTTCCACACACTGAGTGTCTAGGCAGGTCTAAGTGCACAGTAGTGAAACATCTGAATACTTTAAGCCCTGCAGCTCAACCCAGGTGCCCCATTGCCTTGAAACTGTGAGGCCTTTCTAATATCCAGTTCCATTAACAAAAGTGCAGGTTGCTTGGTGAGGATCAGGGAAATGGTACTTCAGAAAAACTGCAGGCCATATCCTTCTTCACGCCTCTATCACTCAGAATTAACTTCAAGAAGGTAGGAAATCATGTATAATCCATCAGATGACCAAAAACCACCACTGCAGAAGCACAAGAAATATGGGAAATCAAGAAAATATCTCTCCCTCAAGGGGAAATAACAGGCTTTCATCATCTACAGACTGTACAATGGAACTCTTGGAAATGTCAGATAAAGATTTTATGGTATTCATAGTGACAAAACTAACAGAGATGCAAGAGAAGAGTGACAACAAGCTCCAGAAAATGCAGGAGAAAAGAGACAACAAGTGCCAGGAGGTGAGGAAGTTCTTCCACACTCTGAAAGAGGAAATACACACCATAAAACAGAATCAAATGGAACTGTCAGAGATGAAGGCTGTAATAGAGGAAATCAAAACCTCCCTTGAAAGTATTAAAAACAAAGTAGATCATGCAGAAGATCGGATCTCAGATGTAGAAGATAGAACCTCAGATCTCGAAAAATTCACCAAAAAACTGATAAAATAACCCCCAAAACTGAGAATAATATATGAGTAATACTAGATACCATTAGATGCCCAAACATCTGGACAATCAGTATCTCAGAAGGTGAAGAAACTAATCAGGGCATTGATAATCTATTCCATGAAATCCTGGAAGAAAACTTTCTAAACATAGAGAGGCATTCAAATATCCAGACTCAAGATATACAAAGGAATCCACATAGAATCAACCCAGGAAAATCTTCTCCAAGACACATCATAGCCAGATTGACCAAAACCACAGACAGAGGTAAGATACTAAAATAGACAAGAGAAAAATGTCAAGTTACTTTCAAAGGATATCCCATCAGGCTAATATCGGACCTCTCATTGGAAACAATGCAAGCAAGGAAAGGATGGAAAATATATATTCAGTGTTAAGTGAAAAACAATTTTAACCAAAAATACTATATTCAGCAAGACTATCCTTCATGTGAGAAGAAAAGATATAAACATTCTCAGATAAACAAAATCTTAAAGAATTTACCAACACCAGACCAGTTCTTTAAGAAGTTCTGAAGGGAGTACTATACCAGGAAAACTAAAGACAGACAAATAAGAGAACAAAAAATGACCAAGAGAAAGGCCAACTTAATGGTAGGAACAAGTTCTGAAATATTAGTAATACTGCTCAATGTTAATGAAAAGGTCAGATCACAGTAGCACTACAAATTCCACAAAAGAGATTACACAAGACTAAACTGGTAAAATAGAATTTTATGACTTTTTTCTAAAACATTACTGAGTTTCTTCTATGCTTTGTCTTCCAGATTTAAGGATTTTTTTTTTTTAGTTGTTGGGATCAGCAATTTGTTAAAGAATTTTTTTAAATCAAAACATAAACTTTTCTCCCTTCCTGATCCCTTTGCAATTGGAAAATATTTGTGAGCATTCTTATTTTGTGGCAGAATGGTTATTTGATAAGAAAGTTCAATAATACAATAGTATCTGTTGCCTCACATCAGAAATTGAATTCTTCTGGGGCTTTGTGCAAATAACATACCAAATTGAGATTAACCTATTTTTTTTTCAAATAAGTTAGTTTACACCACTTTTTAGTAAAAGAGAAAATGGAGAGATAGAAAAAAATGTTTCAGAAGAAAATCACAGCACATTTGTCACTAGATTCTAGCTTTGTCCATACTTTAATATCTTTTGTGGCGAACCAGCAGTTAGCGTAATGGCTATGTCGCTGGACTTCCACGTAGTCGACTGCAGTTCACGTCCTGGACCCGGTGGCTTAAAACTGACGCCGGGCACGTGTGCATGTGTGCCCAAGATCCCAAGAGGAGAATGGAGGAGAAGGGATTGTGGCGTGACCATCCCCCCTGGGGGGTGATTTCTCGCTTTCTGTCTCTCTGTCTCTCTCTGTCTGTCTGGCGAGCACACGCGCCCTATAGTGAAAATCTCTCAAAAAAAATATATATATATCTTTTGTGAATCAGTAAAATGTGAGAAAAAAAAAAGTTTAGTATTGAAGGGAGGGAGGGGAAAGGGAAAGGATAAAAAACATGTACAAGTATACTTAATTAACAAAAAATGAGAAGCTATTTGCTGATGATAATATATATAGTCATATTCTTGTCTTGACTGACGTGCATGGTTTTTGTGTTGGAAAAAGAAATGTATTCTGTAAAGATATATGATAAAATGTAAATTACAATTAATTAATTAATAATTTAAAAAAACCACTGGGATATACACCAGTGCTCCAACCCAAGGAACCCCTCCTCCCCCAGTCTCTGTCTCACTTTCAGTTGGTTAGTATTACTACATGAAGTGTTTACATCACACACAACTACATATTCCATTTAAAATTTGTACTTTATTGTGCACCTGTAGTAGTATTCAGAATAAATAAAAGTGTTCCTCTGGATTAAAAAATAGGCATGAAATTTTGTCTAATGCATTTTTGTGCATAATGAAAAAAATTGTCATGTAAGGTGTTTTCTTCTATAATGCATTACATTGTTTGATTTACATATAAGAAACCAACTTTATGGGACCAGCAGGTGGCGTAATGGCTACATCATTGGGTTCCCACATGGTCAACTGCAGTTAGAGTCTTAGACCCAGCAATTTTTTTTTTTTTTTTTTTTTGGAGAGGTTTTTGCTATAAGGCACGTGCGAACCGCGGTCGACTATGTGAAGTCCAGTGACATAGCTATTACGCTAACTGCTGGTCTCAGACCCAGCAATTTTAAACTCACATTGGGCAGATGTATATGCCCAAAATCCCAAGAGGAGAATGAGGGAGAAGGGATTGCAGCATGGTCATGCCCGCTGGGGAATGATACCTCACTTTCTGTCTCTCTGTCTTTCCAGAGAGAGTACTCTCCTTATAGCAAAATCTCTGAAAAAAAAGAAACCAACTTTACATTCCTGGGGTAGAACACACACCAAGTCATGTAGAACTTCTATTTTTATAAACTATTGAATTCAGTTTGCCACTAATTTTTAAAAATCTTTTGCATCTACAAAATATAGATCTATAGTTTACTTTTTAAATTATATCCATGTTTGGCTTTAGAATCAAGATATCATTGTCTCTCCAGAGTGAGTTATTATAGAAAATGTTCTCTCCTCTTTATTATTTTGGAAGATATTTAGAAGCAATGGTATTAATTCTTTAAATGTTTGGCAGTATTAAGTAGGGCTTTTTTTGTTGGAATTTTCTTCTAATGAACTCACCTTCTTTTCTTGTTATTAATATTTTCCATTTCTTCTCAAGTTCGTTTTAGTAGTTAGTGTGCTTCTAGGAATATGTCTGTTTCATTTAGTTAACCTGATTTGTTGGAATACATGTATTGGAAGTATTAACTTAAAATATCTGTAGAGCTGGTTGCAATGGCCACCCTTTCATTTCTGATGTTCATAATTGAAGACTTCCCTGTTTTTCTCTTGGTTCATCAAGCTAGAGGTATGTCAATTTTTTTTTTTTTAAGATCTAACTTTTAGGTTTTCTTGTTCATCTCTACTGTTTTGGGGGGGTTTTGTTTGTTTGTTTGTTTTCTCTATGTCACTTCTATATGCACTAATGCAAATGACTTCTCAGATCCAGAGAAAACTAAACCTGAAATTGACAGAAGGAAGGGAATAATAATGTGTTTAGTTCACTCTCTCTAGTTTCTTTCTTTTTACGCCAGCAGGTGTACACGCACATGAGAGAAAAAGAGAGAGAGAAAGAGAGAGAAAGCACTCCCCAGTGGGACCGGCCACAGAACAAGTTTCTCATTTTCTATTACCTAGTGAGTCTATTTCTTCATCATTTTTAAGGACTATTTTGTTGGTTATAGAGTGATTGGTTGACTGTACTTATTCCTTTCTTTCAGAAGTTTGTAGATGTCATTCCTCTTCTGGCCTCCATGGTGTCTGATGAAAAGCAGGTCTTCCTCATGCTGATATTCCCCTGTATGTGGCAGGTTGTTTCTCTTTCTTCTCGGTTCTTGATCTTATTGAGGATACCTTATTTTTGATAGATCTCTTACAAAATTATCTCTTTTTTTTAGCTTATAACAGTTTGGTATTTATGAGTCTAGGTGTGAATCTTTAAAAGTTTCTTCAAATTGAGGTTATTTAGTTTTTTACATATGTATATAACACTTTCACCAGATTTGGAAATTTTTGATCCTAAGTCTTCAGACATTTTCTCCTGTACTTTTTTCTGAAACTTCCATTATGCAAACATTGATATACTTGATGATGTTCCATGTATCTCTGAGGTTCTGTCCCTTTACTTCATTCTTTTTTCCTTCCATTCTTCAGTCTGGATAATTATAATTCACTTCTTTAAAAATTTTCCAATTCTTTCTTTAGCCTATTTAAATCTACTTTAATGATCACAGTAAGCTATATAGCCTCAGCTAGGTGCTACCTTATAATATCTTCATTCTACTCACAGAGCTTCATGTCTAAAGTCAAACATGTGTTCACAGATACTGATATATCAGCTGAACTTACTATTGAAAGTAGTTCAATTAAGATATTTTGTGACGGGACCAGCAGTTAACGTAATGGCTATGTTGCTGAACTCCCATGTAGTCTACCACGGTTTGAGTCCTGGACCCGGTGGCTTAAACTCACATTGGGTGCGTGTGCGTGCTTGCCCAAGATCCCAAGAGGAGAATGGAGGAGAAGGTATTGCAGTGTGGCTATCCCCCCTGGGGGTGATTTCTCGCTTTCTGTCTCTCTGTCTCTCTCTGTCTTTCTGGTGAGCACATGCGCCCTATAGCAAAAACCTCTCCAAAAAAAAAAAAATTTTTTTTGTGAATCAATAAAATGTGGGGGGAAAAGAGAAAGCAACTGCAGATACCAGAGACAGTGTGGGAGGAGGAGGCAGAGGGTGAGAAATAGGGGGGGAAAATATATATATATATGAAACAAGAAATGGAAAATTATTTGTTGACAATGACATGTGTGATTAAGCCACTATAGACTGTATTCTGGATGGAGAATTGCATACTGTACATTGCAATGATGTTCAGTGAATGAATGTAAAATAAATAAACACATTAATAAATAATAAATAAGGAAGCAGACCTTTAAAAGATAAATAAATAAATCTACTAATGATCTTTAAGTTTATTATTGTAGTCATCAACTCCAAAATGTCTATATAGTTTCTTTAATATCTACCATTTTACTGATATTATTATTTTCTTTTCTTTTTTAAAAATTTTTGCTATAGGGTACATGCACTCACTGGAGAGAGAGAGAGAGATAGAAAGTGAGAAGTCACCCCCCAGGGGGATGCCCATACCATGATCCCTTCTTCTCAGTTCTTCTCTCAGGATTTTGGGCACACACGCAAATGTGCTCAACATCTTTCAAAGCTGCCAGGTCTGGGACTCAAACCACAGTTGACCAATGCCTTTACCACTAGGCCATCTGCTGTCCCCTCCTCTTCATTTCTTTAGTCATAATTTTCTTTAACTCATTCACCTATTAAAATACTTCATTTAAAATCATGGTCTAAAAAGTCCAATAGGTCAACTTACCCCAGTGCAGTCTGTATGAATGCCTTTTCTCCTGACTGGATCATACCTTCTTATTTCTCTGTATGGCTTATAAGATTTTGTTGAAATCAGCCACTTATAATGAAGCACCTCTGGAAAACAGATTTTCTCCCCTTCCTAGAATTAGTTGTCACTGGTTATTTTAGTAGCTATTGTTTGTTTCTTTACTAATTTTTCTGACTTAATTTTATAATATTTGCCATTTTTTCTCCCATCTAGCATATGTAGTGTTTATTTTGTTTATTTTGTTAGTCATAGCTATAGTTGGATAGACTTTTGTATACTCTTAGAGCAATAAAATGTTCCAATGTATGCTGAGGATCTCTGTATATGTGTTATAACAAGTCTTCAACACTTAGTCATTTTACATCTCTGCTTTACACTCCATTTTTGCTTTCATAGAGCACCCAGGTAAGATAATATGGGAATTTAAGTCCTTCTTGGCTCTTTCCTGAACATGCATACAGGCCTCAGTTTGCATGTGAACATCAAGAATCCAAGGACTATATCCAAACTTTTCATAGCCCATACAGACGTGCTTTTCCTCCTAATCTTTGGGTTAGTTTATTATTTTCTTAAACCATAATCTAACAGCTCTGGCATTACAACTTAAATGTAAATATTTTCCATGTTTAGAGCTAAATGTATTAATAAGGTTTTTCCAGAGAGACAGAATCCATAGGATGCGTATAGATAAGGAAGAGGGGATATATTGTGTAAATAGACTCATGTGATTTGATGGTTGGGAAGTCTCACAAACACTGTCTACTAGCTAGACACCTTGGAATGCTGGTAGCATTGCTCAGTTCAAGTCCAAATGCCAAATAGGCAGGGAAGTCAATGATGTAACTCTCATTCTGAGAACAAAAGCCTGACAAGTGGACAAGAGTGGGGCTACCATTGTGAGTTCTGGAGTCCAAAGGAATGAGACTTTTAAGTTCTGATGTACAAGGTAACAAATGACATCTAACCTATTCTGTTGTGAGAGACTGATCCATCCTAGTTATTTGTCTCAGGGCCTCATGTTGGTTGGAAGGTGACTTTTCACAACAAGGGTCTATTTTTCCTCAGCTAGTTTATTCAGACTCGCATGTTAATGTCCTTTGGGAACACTCTCATAGAACAAACAGCACCCCAAAATAATGATCACCGTGTGTGTCTATAAAGATAGTGATTTCTTATCAGACATACAGTTTTCAGGTATGTTCTCCTATTCTTTGAACTGCATTTTCACTCTCTTGATATGTGCTTTGCTGTACATAGTTTTAAAATGTTGATGAAGTCCAATTTATCTATTTTTCTCTTGTGATTTTTTCTATGTCATATTCTAAATCCATTACCAAATAAAATGTTATGAATCATTCATTCTTCTAATAAAGTTTTAATTTTAGATTTTATGTTTAGTTTTTATGTATTTTTAGTTAATTGCTGACTATAATGTGAAACATGGGGCTCAGTTCAAGTCCAAATGCCAAATAGGCAGGGAAGTCAATGATGTAACTCTCATTCTGAGAACAAAAGCCTGACAAGTGGACAAGAGTGGGGCTACCATTGTGAGTTCTGGAGTCCAAAGGAATGAGACTTTTAAGTTCTGATGTACAAGGTAACAAATGACATCTAACCTATTCTGTTGTGAGAGACTGATCCATCCTAGTTATTTGTCTCAGGGCCTCATGTTGGTTGGAAGGTGACTTTTCACAACAAGGGTCTATTTTTCCTCAGCTAGTTTATTCAGACTCGCATGTTAATGTCCTTTGGGAACACTCTCATAGAACAAACAGCACCCCAAAATAATGATCACCGTGTGTGTCTATAAAGATAGTGATTTCTTATCAGACATACAGTTTTCAGGTATGTTCTCCTATTCTTTGAACTGCATTTTCACTCTCTTGATATGTGCTTTGCTGTACATAGTTTTAAAATGTTGATGAAGTCCAATTTATCTATTTTTCTCTTGTGATTTTTTTCTATGTCATATTCTAAATCCATTACCAAATAAAATGTTATGAATCATTCATTCTTCTAATAAAGTTTTAATTTTAGATTTTATGTTTAGTTTTTATGTATTTTTAGTTAATTGCTGACTATAATGTGAAACATGGGTCTATATTTATTCTTTTGCATATGGATATCTAGTTTTCCTAACATCATTTGTAGAAAAGACTCCCCTCCTCCCTTTGAACTGTTGCACCACCACATCTGAAACTTAAAAATTTATTTATAAAAATGTTATAGGTCCATTGGAGTGGTTAAGGTACTAGACTCCCACATGGGCAACCACTGTTTGAGTTCTGGACCTGGTAGCTTGAAAATCACCCCAGACACATGTATGTGCGTGCCCAAAATCCTGAGAAGAGAATAGAGGACAAGGGATTAAAGCATGGACATCCCCCTTGGGGGGTGATTTCTCACTTTTCCTCTAATTGTCTTTCTTAGTCTCTCTCTGGAGAGTACACAAGCCCTACAGCAAAAATCCTAAAAAAAAAAAAAAAAAAGTCTTTTAACAAAAAAGAAAAAAATGTTTTACAATATTTGGAAAAATAAATCCCTTCTTTTTCAAAAGCACATGTTTTATATACACATATATACATATAAATATATAT
>NW_006159952.1:132982-169252 GCF_000334495.1 Tupaia belangeri chinensis
TCATAGCCTGACTTGCTTCACTCAGCAACAAATCTTTCATATTTGTCCACTTTCTATAAAATTCCAGGGTCTTGTTTTTTATGGCTCAATAGTATTCTATGGAGTATATGTGCCACAATTTTTCAGTCCATTCATCTGTTTGTGGACATTTGGGTTGGTTCCATGTCTTAGCAATTGTGAACAAGGCTGCAATAAATGTGCAATCGCTTTTCCAACTGAGTGCTCTCCTGTCCTTTGAGTAGATACCCAGGAGTGGAATTGCTGGATCATATGGTATTCTATTTGAAGTGATAAGAGGCTTATATTGTTATTTTTAGCATATCATGGAATTTCCTGCAGTGATTAAAAAGTGTTGTTGATATTGGCCCTTTCCTCTTGTATCTCCCTGCATTCTCATCATTTGTCTGGAAAAATCTTTTCTGGGAGTCAGAAGGCACCAGAATAGACTGTGAACACTGAGGCCATCATGAGGTGAAGCCCCAGGTTACCCAAGACCAGTTTCTGGACTTTCATGAGCATGTTAGCTTCCCTGGGGTCATGATGAAAGGAGGGAAAGGCAGGTGAGACACGGGAAAGATAAAATCCCTCCATGCCACTTGGGAATGCGGTAGGAAGACTTTATGAAGACCATCACAGTATGTATACACAGCACTGCAGTGGGGTTGTGCAGTGGGGGAGAGAGAAAGGTCTCCCCCATACCCCCAGCAAGTGGGAGTTATAGGCAAGGAGCAGTATGGAGTCAGATGGTAAGAAGTTAAGAAGAGAAAACATCAGGTGTTGGAGGGATTTTGGTTCAACCAACCTAAAAGAAATCTTGTGAAGAGTGGCCAGGTTATTGGAGCTCATGTGAGTGATAGGGGAGCATGAGGAACCTGATTAGATCTGGAGGATGATAAGATATACAGGATAACCTCATGGGAGGAATGGGCAGTTCTTGTCTAACTGACTTAGCAGGGTTCTTTACTAAAACTGGATCTCATAAAAGTGCTCAGGAGGGCCTAGCAGAAGACCCAGAAGCCTAACCAAAGTTTGTTAAAGAATCTCTGTGGCTTTGCAGAATTATCCTGCAGGAACTGGGCTGAGTCTCCTCATCTTCCTACCCACCAATTTCTAGAATAGCATTTTGTCCTATTTCTCTGGGTATTCTTCTGCTTGATTATTTTTGAGAGACCAAAGTTGGCACCTTACCTAGGAGCAATTCACTATCAGATTTTGAAGTCTAAATTGGTTACATGTCTTCAGTGACTACCTCATTTATTAAAACTGGAGTTTATTTCTTCATCAATTTAAATAAACACAGAAAATATTCTTTTACTAAATTTGAGACCACAAATAAGAAATAGATCTACATAATTATGATATCCAATTCCCTCTAAGATATCTTGAAAAAACAAAATCTGGGTGTTCTCTACACACCTGTGGGATATTCTTCCATATTACTGACTGAACTCTACAGATGTGTGCTCATTGTGCTCTTCAGTCCTCTTTTCGTTCCGGCCTCCCCCATATTAAGGGTCACCTCGATATCTTGGAATCATGGCTATGGTTCCAAGCACATCCAAACTTTATCCTGAAATCCTTTTGACCCACTGAGAGATTACCCAACTTCTACTTTTAGAACTAATGCACCCTCTGAATGAGGAGTCTGATCCGTTTGTCAGGATCGTGGCTAAGATGCCAGAAAATTACACATAACGATTCGGTACAGAACATATGATTTTGATCCTGGGAAGCAATAATCACACCCTTTAGTGCATTTTCTCTGCATGGTATTCTAGGCCCAGATGTTGATTTTCTAATGCAGAAGGGAGATTTCAGCAGGTAGCACCCAGCTGAGGAAGGGGGCCTCAGTCTCCTAAAGAGAATTTATAGAGTGCAGACGTGAGGGTCAGAATGCTGAGTGTGGGAAGAAATCCCATTGGGCCAGCTCCCTTACTACCTAATCCACCAAGGTGCTAGACAGCAATTTATGTAAATACATGTCATGTTCTGTGCCCATTTGGTGTAATAACGAGATTGTTGTGAAAATCTTAGATTTTCAAATGAAAAGGTGGAGCATCATAGAGACTTAGGAAAATTACATGGAGCTTGTGTCTATGGAAATGCTTGAAGAACTATACCAAGCACAGAGCAATGAGACCAAGGTAGACCTTCACTAATTAGTTTTGATGACTTCATTGTATAATTAATGAATTAACTGACAGTTTAAAACTACTTGAAATGCAAATTACAATAACAGAATATTCATTCATTTCACAAATGGTTTCATATGAACATTAATTCATAGGCTATTTTCCATACTATTATAAAATTTAACAAACCAAATATATAAATTGTAACTATATTGGATAATGCTTTTCCTTTCTTTTTTTTTCTAAATTTACCAGAAGGCACATGCTCTCCTGAGCAAAAGAGACAGAGTGAGGGAGAAAAGGAAATTGGGGAAAAACACTGCTCAATGGGGTGTGGTTGTTCCACAATCCCTTCTCCATTTCTCAAACCTTTCAGGACTTTTAGTCAGGCATGCATGTGGGCCTCATCTGTATTCTAAATCACTGAGCTGGGATTTGAACCCTGTGGACACCCAGATGAAATTTAGCTTACTTAACCACCAGGACACAGAGGCAGCCCTGGATAATGCCTTTTAAATACACTTCTCAGCTCATTGAATCCAAACAAATTGAGAAGGTGTTATTTTAGGGTGTAAGTGTTAGGTGAGGACAAAATCTTGAACCACCACACTAAATTGCAGTTTCCTCATAATTTAAAATTTCTATAGACAGGGAAGAAAAGGATGTAGAGCCAGGTAAGACAGTGTCAGATTCAGACCTTCCGTCTCCCATAGGAAAGCACAGAGGCCTTGACATCTGGGTATGGGCAAATGTGGAGCAACTTGTAGTTCACTGTTGTTTAAAGGGTATTCTGATGTATGAATTATTCTCATGTATGTTGAAGATTTGGGTTTTTTGTAAGGATAGCAGCTTTTTTGTTTCATTTTTAGGATACCTCACATCAACATACCACATATTACAGTGGACTGATTTGTAAAACTCAGAAAGTATTAAGAGAAAAACTCACAAAATTAAAATAAAGTTCCAAAGTTACTTCTGAGTAATAAATAATGAATAACTGAATAGAGTCAGTTTCTTTGAAGAAATGTACCAAAGTAATCTGTTGATGATGGGAACTTAAGAAGTCACTGTCCTTACTTTGCAATATTTCTGTATTTTAAAATTTTTTCACAGTTAAAAATTTCTTTGAAAAAATAAATTTAATCCAATTTCTACACCAAAGCTACAAATTTCATTCACTACTGAAACTTCTCCTATGGGCAGCTGATAGTTGTTTTAGGCTAGGGAGAAGATTGGGTGAAGGGATCCTAATAAATTCTTCTATTTCTTGGCCTGGTCATATTCTTCCCTCCCCTTGAGGCAACCAAAAGCCTTTCTGAGCTGAAATTGGCAAGGGAGGGAGAGATAGGATATACCTCTTTGACTGGCAGTGGGGTAATCCAGCTAGATCCCCTCTGGGTGTGGCATGTTCCCTAAGCCAAGACTCTCATAGGATCCTGGAAGTTGCTCTTTCTGTGAAGAACTCATGTATATACTGAAATGGGCTATACCAGTAGACAGGCCCTCACCTTTCTGCACACATGCACACACGTACATGCACATGCACACACAAACATGCTGCCTTCCAGTTCAGATGAAATATCTCCAGTCTCTTGGTTCACAATCCTCTCCTCATATCCAGATGACCTGTAAGGTTGGGGGGGTTCACCCTTTGGTCTACCAAGAGAAACAGGATTTATACTCCTATAGCCTTGTCCACTTCAAATTAAAAGGGCTTTGACTAAGAATTTCCAAGAGACGATGTGTGTCCTTCACCTCTACAATGAATACTAAACAGCAAGTAGCAAGTTCACTTCAGGCATCTAATAATCCCTACCCTTACAGAGAAATAGATGAAGTATTAAACCCAAGGTCTTATTCAGTGATGAAAACTGCTGAAGAAAAACTGTTGAACAAAAAACAAGAGTTTCAAAAGTTCATCAGAAAAGAAATTATTTTGAAGGGATTTATTTAAGTGGAGATTTTAAAAATCCATGCATTTCTTTTGTAGTTTTTTTGTTTTTGTTCTTGTTTTTTGTTGTTGTTGTTGTTATATGGAAATATGCACTGACCAGAGAGAGACAAAACAGAGAGAAGGAAAATAAGAAATCACCCACAAAGGAAATGACCACACCGCAATCCCTTCTCCCCCAGTTTCCTCAGAATTTGGGGCACACACACACATGCACCTGGCGTAATTTTTAAGCTGCTGAAACACTGAGTTGTCCATGTGGGATCCAGTGCCTAAAATTCCATGCTGTCTACTGGTCCACCATGCATTATTTTTATTGTATACTTTTCCATAAAGTTTTTTAATTCTTCATATTATATGACCTTACTTTTATTGTTCTGCCCAAGTACAGAGTGGTTCTGAGAGTATATCCATTGTAGAGTAATAATTAGTAATAATTAATAATATTAAAATTTAAGTATTTTCAGAATAATTTTTTCATTTAATGAATACAACAACTTCTTCGTAGGAAGCATCATCTCCATCTCACGATTAAGGAGAGGCAAGTACAGAAAATGAAGTTTGCTGAGACCTGGAGAGTTAGCAGCCAGGAAATAAATAGACCTGGATGCCACACTCCTGGCTTCCACACCATTTTTTCCCCAAAAGTTATTTCCATACTCTCCTTTTGTACTGAGAATACCTTCTATAACCCAAGGCTCTCCTATTAAATGTCTTCTCATTTTTATCATGGCTGACAGTCTAGAAGGGCAATAATATGAAAATTTCATGTATTATAACCATGTCTCTACCTCCTTCCATTGGGACGTCTGGTCCCTGTACCCCTTGCATCCTGAACACCCAGTTTCCACCTGTTCTAAATACCTTGCAAAACGGTTCTAACAAGTTATTAATCCTTAGGTCAACAAGTACAGTAGAATCAGAAGGGATGGATGGCTAGTTTTATAAGAGTTTTTTACAGACCTGAGTCTGATGCCACAAATGCTAGTGTCATGTATGTGTTTGGATTTAACTTTTAATTAATGGAAGTTATGTAAAATTACAATTGGGCTTCCTTGGTCAGACTAGCCACATCTCATGCCCATGTGTGGCCAGTGGATGCCATATTGGACAGTATGGACGTGGAACATTTCTGCCAAATCCAAAAGATCTTTGGGGCAAACATTAAAGACCTGAAAAAAAGGAAAACTATAGACCAATATCTCTGATAAATATGAATGAAAAAGATTATTTATCACAACCAAGTAGACTTTATTAGGGATAAAAGGGTGGTTCAACATATGCAAGACCATAAATATAATACACCATATTAACAGAAAGAAAGATTAAAACTATATAATCATTTCAATTGTTGCAGAGAAAGCATTTGATAAAATGCAACATCACTTCATGATTAAGACTCTCAGGAAGATTGGTTTAGAAGAGTCATTTTTCAACACAATAAAAGCCATATATGAAAAACCTACAGCTAACATGATACTGAATGGGTAGAAGCTGAAAGTTTTTCCACTAAAAACTGGTACTAAGCAAGGTTGCCTGGAGGAGTCCGACCCGGTGAGGCCCCAGGATCTGTCTGAGCCCCCTGACCTTTGAGCTCCGCTTCCGGTCGGATCAACATGTTGGCAAGGCTACTGTTGTGCACCCCCCAACCTTGGAACAAAGCTTGGGTCAGTTAGCATGTCAGCAAGGCTGCTTGCTATTTGCTCCAGAGAATTGAGGCAGCCTCACTGGGAAGCCAAAACTGGCCCAGGACACCTGCCCTCTCCAAGTGAAATAGATAAATATATTAAGACTCCTCAAATTAAGTTTTAGATCCCTACAAAACTGTGTATAAGTATCATTCTTTATTAAGATCCATAAAAACTAATATCTATTCTTGAGATTTTCTTTTCTCAGCACCATTCCCAGTAATCACAAGATGGCTGCTGCACCGCATCAGCTGATAATCATCTCCGCTTACTGGAACCGCTTTCCCGAAACTGCAGTCCATGGAGACCCACCTACAATTGAGGAACTGCACTAGACCCACCCTTAATCCACCCCTGAATAGGAACTGCACTAGACCCACCTTTAATCCACCCTGAATAGAATCTATGTTCTTTATTGTTAAAAGACTTTATGAGCTGATAATTGAAACACATAGCCCCTCTCCCATTTACTTGTATGTAACACATTTTCAATAAAAAGGCACGATTATTCCTAGCAGTTGTCACTCCTTAGAGAGTGATCTCTGAGGGGTGTCCGGCATAGGACGTGCATGAAAGGCATCGAGGCCTCTGTCTTCTGTTCACCTTCGCCGCCTTCGTCGAGATAACCCACCCACGCCGAGGCTGGACCCCAGCAGTTGCCCACTTTCTCTACTGCTTTTTAACATAGTGCTGGAAGTCTTAGCCAATGCTATCAGAAAAGAGAATAATATAAAAGGCATTCTAATAGGCAAAGAAGAGTTGAAAAAATCTTTATCTTCAGCTGACATGATGGTATACTTAGAAGACCCAAATGTCTCCATGAAAAGAAGTGCTCAAGGTAATAAATGAATACGGTAAAGTGGCAGGATACAAAATCAACATCCAAAAATCTACAGCATTTCTATATACGAACAAAAAGTTGAACAAAGTAGATCTGAAGAAAGGAATTCCTTTTACCATAGCCACAAAATGCATAAGAAACCTAGGGATAAACCTAACTAAGGAACTCAAAGACCTTGGGTAAGCTGAAAATTATGAAAATCTTAAAAAAGATATTAAAAATTACACAAAAAAAGTGGAGGGATATCTCATGTTCCTGGATTGGAAAAATTAATATATTCAAAATGGCAATTCTACCCAAATTAATCTACATATTTAACACAATTCCAATCAAAATACCAGAGACATTCTTCATAGATGTAGAAAAGACAATCATAGAATTTGTCTGAAATCATAAAAGACCTTTTATTGCCAAAGCAATCCTGTGCAAGCAGAGTGGGGTGGGCGACATATCACTCTCTGATCCCAAAATATACTATAAAGCTGTGATAATCAAAACAGCATGGTATTGGCACAAAAACAGACAGGTGGACCAATAGAATAGAATAGTATAAACCCCAAAGATTACAGCCAACTGGTATTTGACAAAGGATGCCAGTCGATCCATTGGGAAAAGGAAAATCTGTTTAGCCAATGGTACTAGAAAAATTGGATATCCACCTGCAGAATGATGAAACTGGATCTCATCTTTCACCATTAACAAAAATCAAGTCAAAATGGATCAAATATTTGAACCTAAGACCTCAAACTATAAAACTACTAATGCAAAACACAGGGGAAATTCTGGGAGACATTGGAAGTAGGCAAAGACTTCTTAAATAAGACTCCCAGAGCACAGGTAATAATCCCTAAAATAGACAAGTGGTTCTATATCAGATCAAGAAGTTTCTATACAGCAAAAGACATAATAATTAGTGTGAATCAGCAACCTTCACAATGGGAGAATATTTTTATAAAATATGCCTCAGATAAGGAACTGATAACCAGAATACACAAGCACAGAACTCAACCAGCTTACCCCCCCAAAAAAGTCTAACCCAATTAAAAGATGGGAAAATGAGATGAACAAGAATCTAAGGAAGCCACACGAACAGTCAAAAAGCATATGAGGAAATGCTCATCATCCTTCATCAGAAGGAGATGCAGATTAAAACCACAATGAGATACCACCTAACCCCTGTCAGAATGGCGAAGATTAAAAATACAAAAAGTGGTAAGTGTTGCCAGGTTATGGTGAAAGAGGAACTCTCCTTCACTGTTGGTAGGAATGTAAATTGGTCCAGCCACTGTGGAAAACAATATGGAGGTTCCTCAAAGATCTACAACTAGAACTACCATTTGATCCAGCAATCCCACTCATGGGTATCTTCCCAAACGACAGGAGGATGCTCAGTCAGAAAAGTGCTTGTACATCAATGTTTACTGCAGCATATTCACGATTGCTAAGACATGGAATCAACCCAAATGTCTACAAACAAATGAATGGATTGAAAAGGTGTGGCACATATACTCTGTGGAATACTATTCAGCCATAAAAAAACAAGACCCTGGCATTTGATAGAAAGTGATTGAATATGGAAGATTTATTGCTGAGTGAAGGAAGTCAGGCTATGAAAGAAAGATTGTATGTATCCTCTTTATATATACTGACTATCTGCACTCTATGGTAGAGATTAAAATATTGGATGGCTTAAAAGCAGTGAAAATAGTTATGGATGCTGAAGACAGTGTGGAACGGGGGTTGGCAGAGAGATAACAGAAGAGTATAGAGAAGGACAGCACGAGAATAGAGAGGCATGACATTTGTGGGACACAGAAATAGTTTATTACCTGTTGCTGATAACACATGTAGTGACTGGACTGGTCTGAGAAGTACTTCATGTTAGTTAAATTCTCTTTATAAGCCAAATGATGTATAGTGATTGAATGTTTTAAAAAATAAGAAGAATACAAAATAATAATAATAATCTGAAAAAAATTAAAAGCTATTTGAAGATCATGATGTGGATAGAAATGTCTTTGTCATGACTCAAATGTGTGGTAATAATGATAAAAAATGTTATACACTGGAAAGATACACATGGTTAAATCCAATATAAAAAATAAAAATTAAAAATCAACAAAGCAAAAAAAAAAATCTTTGGGGCAGTGCTGATGCCGATTATGGATTTATGGAGCCTAAGGGTCAGAACGAGGGTTGGAACCAAGCGGCCTATCTCCAAATTCACATTACTAACGTCTTATTTCCCTCCAGTTCCTTGTCTCCGGGTCGTCATCTACTCAGTTCCAGACTGTACTCCCTGGATGACACTTCTCTTCCCTTCTGTCCTCCCTCCACCACAGACCTAGAGCATGCTCACCACATTGTTGACAGAATCCCCATTTGTCCAAGTCAAAATTCCTTCTTGTATCTATAGATGGAGGTTCTACATCCAACGATGAATTTCTTATCTTCCATTATATCTCATTGGGGCGATCAGAATCAGAGTCGACATTCCCACGGCAATCTGGATTCCAGAAAAAGTGGCTTCTGCATTGTTGGGAAAATCCCTCTCTGAACCCGTAGGCATTGCCTATGCAAATTGTCAAGCAGGGTCTTTGATCTGCTGGTGTGTCACACAAAAATATATTCCATAAAGGCCTGATCCGACTAATTACTAGTCTTCGTTGTATGGAACTTTTAAGGGATTTTATGTAAAAAGAAAAAAGCAAAACAAACCTACACACTAAACAAGTTCTCTTATACTAACTACACATTTAGATTACACCTAGAATTTTATTCCAAATAACAATTAGTGAATTTGAAGTCTTGGTGTACATCAGGGAAGCAAATAGCTTATTTTTATTACTTAACATTCTTAATTTTTAAGAAGGGAAAGAAGGATCATATTTAATCAGTATTGAGATATTGAAGGAGTGATTGCATCCTGTGAGGCTGTTTTCGGGAGCCATAGTCGTTTACTGCCAATGGCCTTTTCGCCCACCTAAGTGCATGCCACCACCCAATGGAAGATTCGATGGACATAGACATGAGCCCCCTGAGGCCCCAGAACTATCTTTTTGGTTGTGAACTAAAGGCCGACAAAGATTATCAATCATTTTAAGGTGGATAGTGACAAAAATGAGCACCAGTTGTCTTTAAGAACAGTCAGTTTAGGGGCTGGTGCAAAGGATGAATTGCACATTGTTGACACAGAGGCAATGAATGATGAAGGTGGTCCATTAAAGTAACACTGGCAACACTGAAAATGTCTGTACAGCCAACGGTTTTCTTTGGAGACTTTGAAATAACCCTGCCTGTGGTCTTAAGGTTGAAGTGTGGTTCAGGGCCTGTGCATATTAGTGGACAGCACTTAGTAGCTATAGAGTCGAAGAGGAAGAGCGCGTAAAACTCTTAAGTATATCTGGAAAGTGATCTGCCCCTGGAGATGGTAGTGAGGTTCCACAGAAAAAATAAAACTTGTTGCTAATGAAGATGATGACTATGAAGATGATGATGATGATGAAGAAGATGATGATTTTGAAGATGAGGAAACAGAAGAAAAAGCTCCAGTGAAGAAAACTATATGAGATACTCCTGGCAAAAATGCTCAAAAATCAAACCAGAATGGAAAAGACTCCAAACCTTCAACACCAAGACCAAAAGGTCAAGAATCATTAGAAAAAAAAGAAAAAAAGAAAAAGAAAAGAAAAAAAAAATCATTAGAAAAAACAGGGAGAAACTCCTGAAACGCCAAAAGGACCTAGTTCTGTAGAAGACATTAAAGCAAAAATGCAAGCAAGTATAGAAAAAGGTGGTTCTTTTCTCAAAGTGGAAGCTAAGTTTATCGATTACGTGAAAAAATTGCTTCCAGGGCAGTTGGTGTAATGGCTATGTTACTGAACTCCCATGTACCTGACTGCGGTTCGAGGCCCAGACCCAGTGGCTTAAACTCATGCCTGGTGCGTGTGTGTGCGTGCCCAAGATCCCGAGAGGAGAATGGAGGAGAAGGGATTGCGGTGTGGCCATCCCCCCTGGGGGGTGATTTCTCGCTTTCTATCTCTGTCTTTCTGGAGAGCATACACGACCTATAGCAAAAACCTCTCAAAAAAAAAAAAATTGCTTCTAGATAGTTGACCAGGAGGCTATTCAGGATCTCTGGCAGTGTAGGAAGTCTCTTTAAGAAAATAATTTAAACAATTTGATAAAATTTTCCATCTTATTTTATTTCTGTAATAGTTGATATCTGGCTGTCCTTTTAATAACACAGAGTAAGAACTTTCCCAATACCATGTTTAATAAATATTGTCCAGTTCCATTGCCAAGAATGTGTTGTCCAAAATGCCTGCTTAGTTTTTAAATATGGAACTCCACCCTTTGCTTGATTTTAAGTATGTATGGAATTTCATGATAAGGACACAGTAGTAGTGGTAGTCAGACATGAAAATGGTGGGGAAACAAAAATATACCTGTGAAATAAACTCAGTATTTCAATAAAGTAAAAAAAAAATTGAGGTATTGATTAGTATAATGGATTGAAGTGTAAACATTAAAATAAAATAAAACCTAACATTTATTTTTGGGAGAGGTTTTTGCTATAGGGTGTGTGCACTCGCCAGAAAGACAGAGACAGAGAGACAGAGAGACAGAAAGCGAGAAATCACCTCCCAGGGGGGATGACCACGCCGCAATCCCTTCTTCTCCATTCTCTTCTGAGGATCTTGGGCATGCATGCACATGTGCCCAGCGTGAGTTTAAGCCACTGGGTCCGGGACTCAAACTACAGTCAACTACATGAGAGTCCAGCAACATAGCCATTACACCAACTGCTGATCCTGAGCCTAACATTTTTTTAAGTGATTGTTTCTATAGGGCACATGTACTCACTGGAGATATGGAGAGAAATGGAATCTAGTGGAATAACTTCTTTTCTACTCCTACATGCAAATTTGGGAAACCCTGATTACTCTTCTCACTCTTAGAAAACAGAAGGTCTGGTAACCACTTAAAAAATTGTTAGGCTTGGGGCCAGCAGGTGGTGTAGTAGTTGTACTGGACACTCATATGGCCAACCGCAATTTGTGTTTTGGACCCAGTGACCTGAAAGTCAGGCCTGGGGTATGTGTGTGGATGCCCAAAATCCCAAGAGAGGAACGGGGGAGAAGGGAGTGTGCCGGAGCCCCTGAGGGGTTATTTCCCACTTTTCCTCTCACAATCTCTCTCTCTCCAGTAGGCACACACACCCTAAGGCAAAAACATCTTTAAAAAAATAAAATAAGGGCTGGAAGGTGGCATGGTTGTTAGGGTGCTGGGCTCACACAAGGTTGCCTGTGGTTCAAATCCTGGTCCTGGTGGCTTGCCTTCTCACTTCCATGCTCTCTCTTTCTCTAGTAAAATTATTAATAAAAATAATAAAATAATTCTTTAAAAAATAATAAAATAAATTAATCAATAAATTTAAAAGACAGACTGTAAAATGAAATCAAACAATGGGAATTACATGTATAAACCAAATAGGTAAACTTTTGATAAACTAGACTCAGAAAACCAATAATCTGGCTTATATTTCTTCTACCCAGTATACTGAACAGTAGATCTTGAGCAATACAATCTAAAAAGAGGGTACTTTTCAAAATCAATTGATAATCAACAGCATCCTTGCACCAAAGAACTTCCTGACATGATAGACTGCTCCATGTCTATGCTGGGCAATATGGCTACCACGGCCACGTGCGGACATGAGAAGTGATTAGTCTGACTGATAAAAGAAAATTTTAATTTCTCCCAACTTTAATTCAAATTCAAATCACTACATTAGGCTTATGTCTATGGTATCGGACTCACAGGTCTAAAAACTGCACTACAGGATATAGGGATGCTTCACAAGAAGCGTCTATACCGTGTACTCTATACCGAACCCTTATGTGTTCTTTTGTCTGGCACCTTAGCAGTGATTCTGAAAAACAGATCAGATTCTTAATTCACAGGATGAGTTAGTTCTAAATGTAGAATTGGATTCTCTTTCTGTGGATCCAAAGGATTTCAGGATAAAGTTTAGATGTACTTGAACCATAGCTATAGGTCTCCTGAGGACATAATGCCAAGATACACAGGTAGTAACCCTTGAGGTGGAGGAGGCCAGACAGAAATAGGATTTAAGAACAATGAGCATAAACCACCAGAGTTCAGTCTGTGACGTGGAGAAATATCCCAAGTTTATGCGGACAAGCTCTCTCAGATTTTGGCTTTACAACACATAGGGAACAGGGGGTTCATATTTACACAGATCTATCTCATATTTGTGGTCTCAAATTAGGTAAAAGAATGTTTTCTATGTATCCTTAAATTTGGTAAAATATGAACCCCGTTTTTAAATAACTGAGATATTCACTGAAGCAATGTCACCCCATTTACACATTAAAATCGCTCAATGAATTGATCTTAAGTAAAGTGCTAGCTTTGGTCTCTCAAAAATAATTAAGTAAAAAAACACCCAAGGCACAGGGCAAAATGCCATTCTGGAAGTTAGTGGGTAGAAAGATTAGGAGGCTCGGCCCAATTCTTCCAAGATAGCTCTGCACAGCCACAGAGATTCTTGGCTTAGCAAAACATCAGTCAGGCTTCTAGGTCATCTGCTAGGTCTACCTGCACACTTTCTTGTGAGATCCGGGTTTAGAAAATAAACCTACCAATTGAGTTAGGCAAGAACTGCCCATTCTTCATATCTGATTATCCTGCATATCTGATCATCCTCCAGGTTCCTCATTCTCCGCCATCACTCACGAGGTTTCCATTAATCTGATCACTCTTCACAAAGACTCCTCTTAGGTTGGTTAAGCCAAAATCGTCCTGACACCTGATGTATCCTCTTAGTAACTTTATATCCACTTCTCCTTTCCTCTAACTTCCACTTGCCTATTCATAGAGGAGTCCAATCTCTCTCCTTCACTACACAACCATTGCAATGTTGCATATTTGTACTGTGATAGTCTTGACAAAATCTTCTTACCACACATTACCAAATGGCATTGTGGATTTGATCTTCACTATGCCTCGCCTATTCTTCCCTCCTTTCAATATGACCTCAGGTAAGCTGGTATGCTCATGGAAGTCCAGAAACTGGCCTTTGGAAGTCCGGGTCTTTACTTTCTGGCCTTCTCAGTATTCACAGTCTACTTCTCCTGGTGCCTTCTGACTCCCAGACTAGTTTAACAATAAAGTGGTGAGAATGCAATGGAGGGACAAGAACAAATGGTCAAGAATTAGTATTTTTTTAATCACTGCAGGCATGTTGTGAATTTATTTTCCTTAGGATGAAATTGACACTTGCAACACTTCATGCGAACCCTCCACTGCAATCACTTCCCTCACCTGGAAAATGTGACCTATTAAAGGACTCTATCATTTAGCTTGATGGTTCTCAAAGTACTGTCCCTGATGAGTAACAATAGCCATTTGGGGAAAGTTGTTAGAAAATATGTCTGGAATCCCATCCAAGACTTAGAGAATCAAAACCTTAGAACATGGGTTCAGCAACCTGAGTATTTATGAGACATCCAGGTGATCCTCACGGGTTAATTGTCAAACCATGTGAGGAGCTTATGTAAAATTCTCAGAATAGGTCCTGGGCCCTAAGGGTTCTATAGTTATGTTATCATCAGCATCAGTGTCATCAGGGCAAGAATCTTCTCCAATAAGCATCCATGTCCAAGAGTTCCAGAAATACAGAGATGAAGATGCCCTTCCTCTGGGGTATCCACCACAGCAGGTGCATATGCAAGCTGAGTGTAATAGAACAAAGGTGTTTCATTTCTACCACTTCCCACGATGCCAAAGGGATTGATTTTACTTCCAATTCTTCAAAAACACTTTTTGTTGAAATATACTTCTCATAACATAAAAAAAATCGCCATCCTACAGAGTAGACTTCAATGGTTGAGGGAAGACAAACCATTACCAACATCCCAACCCCACACATTGCCATCACATAAAACAAAACAAAACAAAACAAAAAAACAGGGACAGCAGATGGTATAATGGTTAAGGTGCCTGACTCCCACATGACCGACCATGGCTCAAGTGCCGGACCTGCAGCCTTGAAACTCACAGTGGACACGTGTGCATGCATGCCTAAAATCCCAAGAAGAGAATGGAAGAGAGGATATTGTGGTGTGGCAATGCCCGCCGGGGCGGGGGGGGTGGTGACTTCTCACTTTCTCCCTCTTGGTCTCTCTGGGAATCACACATAATATATACAAAAAATCTCTCTCTAAAAAAAAAAAAAAGAAAAGAAAAGAAAAGTAAGAAGGAAATAAAATTTTAAAAAGTTAAAAAAAAATTAATTGATAATTCACAGAGTCCCAAGTTCCTAATAAATATTCTCCTTCTTTGAATTTAGCTCTTTGGGAAAATTCAGGTAAGAGAATAAAAATACATAATCCAGGTTTCTGGTGTCTTTCACATCACATGATTTTTTTTCCCAAAAGAAATTATTCCATTTCTTTCTTATTCCATTTCTTCCAGCAAATTCCTTAACAATGTAGAACTCAATTTTGTAATTAAAGCAAGAAATGACCCATAATTCTTTCCTAGGGTGAATTTGATGGCATAAAGGCTAACACCAAGTTAAGAGTACAAACAACAAAAGATACCAAACTAATTCAAATCTCTATCCTTCCTGAAATTTTTTTGAAACAGCAGAGTAGAAACAATGGCTAACCAAGCAGACCAGGTAGCATACTGGACCAAAACAGAGGTCTTGGGTCAACTATCTTGTTTCCCTGCCTAGTATCAGGCCACCTACTCCTTACCATCCTGAAATACACACACACACACACACACACACACACACAAGCAATCTGTCTTCCAGAGTCCCAGTACAAATTCTAATATGTGGCAACTCAAGTCTAGCCTATATTGCACGAAACAGACTATATTGTATGAAATTTTCCTGTTCATTTTGAGGTCCATTTGCCCAGCCCTAGGGCCCAATAGGAATGACACAAGAGAACACAGACATACCCAAAATGTTAATCTGTACATAGTGTATACACATGGTTTTGATGTCTGTTGCCTCAAATACAGCCTCAAAAATCACAGATACATTTTCCCATTGCAGACAATCAAGACCACATCCAATCCTGGGCATGGAGAGGTCAGTGACTCTATTCTTTAGACAATGGGACTTCATGGCCTCTAAATTTCCATAGGTTTTCATAAGTTGGTCTAGTTAAAGCCATTTTCTTTCTTTTTCTTTTTTTTTTTATTTTTTATTAATCAATTTATATGAAACAAAACTGTCAATGTTTTACAATGTATATTTTAGAACTAGTGAAACATTACTAATTATTTGGCTAAACAAAAAGAAAAGTTTCAATATGCAGTTAGACATTTCGATTTTTTTAAAAGTCACCATATTATCAGTGGGGGTTACTTTGGAAATAAAAAAGAATGTTCAAATGCCATTTCTTCTAGTTTTTTCATCAACAATTGGTCATTTTCATTTGTTACATATTTATTCCATTAATTTACTGCATTAATAATTCTGACAAAAATTCTAACCTTTTTTCTTTATTTTTGTATTATCCTAATTTATTTTATACTTTATAATCAAGTAATATGCATAGCACGATCTCTCTTCAGAACAGCCACTTTCCCAGATTTCTTTTGTTGATTTAACAGCACCTGCACCCCTCCAAATTTCTGCTGCAAGAGGACAGCTATCCCAGCCCCTAAGTGACAATCCTCAGTAATACAATGGGCTAAATAGTCTGTTTTGAGAGCTGGCAGGTGGTGTAGTGGTTAAAGTGCTTGACTTCCAAAAGGTCTATCACAGTTTGAATCCCATACCAAGTGAAACTCACACTGGGAGATTGTATGTTCCTATCCCAGATCCTAAAAGAACGCAGAAGAGATTGCAGCTTGGCCATCCCACCTCCCAGGGTGTAATTTCTCACTTTCTGTCTGTCTCTGCCTCTCTGGCAAGCTGACATACCCTAAGCAAAAATCTCTCTCTCAAAAAAAAAAAAAAAAAAGAAAAAAAAGAAACCCTTGTTTTGAGGCATTCAAAAAGGTCTTCTGGGAACCAGCAGTTAGCGTAATGGCTATGTCGCTGGACTCCCACGTAGTCGACCGCGGTTCGTGTCCCGGACCCAGTGGCTTAAAACTCACGCCGGGCGCGTGTGCGTGCGTGCCCAAGATCCCGAGAGGAGAATGGAGGAGAAGGGATTGCGGCGTGACCATCCCCCCTGGGGGGTGATTTCTCGCTTTCTGTCTCTATGTCTCTCTCTGTCTGGAGAGCGCACGCGCCCTACAGTGAAAATCTCTCAAAAAGAAAAAAAGGTCTTCTGTCACGTTAGTGATTCCACTGCCTTCTGGGTGTTCATGAAAGCTGCGGCCATGATATTTAGTTGCTATGTCTACAATTTAAGTGTTTCTTTAGCAGGGTCACCTTTCACCTTTAGGACTCAGCGGGTGTGTCCTCCAACACATAAAAAAAATTATAAACCTGTTTCCAAGGTTTATCCAAACATAGCACATATTTTACCTGATTTCTCTGATGACTCATATTAATCCATTAAACGAATACATCTTTTTTGTTTAAACTATCATCAATTGGTGAACATTTCACTACTCCTATATATTTTGTTTGTTTTGTTTTCAGTTCATTACATATTAGTATGAGTAGTATTTTTATATTTTTATAAGAAATAACTATGCTTCCAAAACAAAAACATTTAGTGAGAAGAGTATGGTACTGTTTATACATTTATGCTAGTCTTTTTTTGAGAGAGAGAGAAAGAGATTTTTTGCTATAGGGCATGTGTGTCCACTGGGGAAACAGAGACAGAAAGTGAGAAATTTCCTTCCCCCTCAGGGATGATGGCCATGCCTCAATCCCTTCTCTTCCAACTTCTTCTCAGATATTTTTAAAATTTTATTTATTTATTTACATCATTTTTCTCACATTTACTTTGCATATCAAAAAAATTTTACTCATACTCCATAGTTCTTGAGCGCTAATAAAAAATTTCAAAATTTCCAAAAAAAACTAAATTTTAAAGATAACTTTCAAAATATTTGTTAGAATTTTGTTTATGATTCTGTAACAGAGACTATATAGTTTTAAATATTTTTGAGAAAATATTTACATGTCAACTGCTCAAATTGTTGAGAAGCAAACAAACACACAGCACACAATTCACACATGAGCCTTCCTAACCCAGTTCTGCCTACCAAGTATTCTGTGATATACGACCTGCTAGCAAAGATTAACCTCTTTTTCTTCCTTCATAGTCTTCCTTGAGATAATCCTCTGGTTTGGGCTACTCTTTTGCAATCTCTACTGATTACAATACTGGGCTGGAAAAGTCCAGGTTATTTAATGGTACGAATTATTTCATATGGTTTCTCTAATCCTCTCTGCCGCAGAACTGTTTATGGTAACAGGAAATCTTTCCAAGAGTTTTTGTTGACTTTCTTGAGATCGACCTTCGTTTCATAGTTTTGTGATCATATCTTCATATATGACATCCCAGTCAAAGCCCTGACAATAACCAGTATTTCCAATTTCTGATGCAAGGAACAAATATTATTGAACTTTTACAAATAATCCTTCTGTCATAAAATAAGAATACAACTATTTCCCAATTCCAGAGGGATCAGGAAGGGAGAAAAGTTTATGTTTCAAATTAAAAAAAAAAAAAAAGCAAAAGAAAATATTTTAACAAATTGCTGAACCTACCAACAGCTCTATAGAAAACAAAATCCTTAGATCTGGAAAAGAAAGTATAGTAGAAAAAAAATCAGCATTGTTTTAGTCAAAAGTCATAAAATTCTATTTCACCAGTTCGGTCTCATGTAATTAATCTCTCTTCTGTTGAATTTGCAGTGTTACTGTGATCCAATCTTTCTATTTAAATCCTGAAAGTTAACAATCAATGTTATTATTGATATTTCTGGACATGTCCCTAGCATTTTCTTGGTTGTTTTTGTTTTCTTATTTCTGCCTGTGTGACTTTAGTTTTCTGGGTGTAGCACTCCCTTCAGAACTTCTTGGAGAGCTGGTTTGGTGTTGGTAAATTCTTTCAGGTTTGGTTTATCTGAGAATGTTTTTATCTTTTCTTCCCATATGAAGGATAATCTTGCCAGGTATAGTATTCTTGGTTGAAATTGTTTTTCGTTTAACACTTTGAATATATTTTTCCATTCTTTCCGTGATCAGCATTGTTTCTAATGAGAGGTCTGATATTAGCCTGATGGGATAACTTTTATAAGTAATCTGACGTTTCTCTCTTGCCAGCTTTAGTATCTTGTCTTTGTCTGTGGTTTTGGCCTGTCTGGCTATGATGTGTATTGGAGAAGATTTTCTTGGGTTGATTCTGTTAAGGGTCCTTTGTATTTCTTGGGCCTGGATATTTGAATGCCTCCCTAAATTTGGAAGGCTTTTTCCAGGATTTTAGGGAATAGATTATCAGTGCCCTTATCAGTTTCTTCACCTTCTGAAATACCAATTATCCAGATGTTTGGGTGCTTAATAGTATCTATGATTTCTCATACATTATGCTAATGTTTTGGGGTTATTTTCTCAGTCTTTTTGGTGATTTTTTTCTAGATCAGAGGTTTTGTCTTCAACATCAGAGATTTAATCTTCTGCATGGTCTAATCTGTTTTTAATACTTTCAAGGGAGGTTTTGATTTCCTGTATTACATTCTTCATTTGATTAAGTGATTCTTTTTTTATGGGAATGTATTTCTTCCTTCGAATCATGAAAGAACTTTCTCACCTACTAGAACTCATTGTCTCTTTTCTCTTACACCTTCTGGAGTTCAGTGTTTCTCATCTCTTACAACTCGTTTAGTTTTTTTACTATGAGTATTTTGAATTCTTTATTAGACATTTCCACAAGCTCCATTGTACTGTCTGTGAATGATGAAGAGTTTTTCTTTTCTTTGGGGGAAGAGATATTTTCATGATTTCTCATATTTCTGTGCCATCATCATCTGATGGATCATACTTTCTTCCTAATTTCTTAGAGCAAATTCTAAGCATTCAAAGGTTTGTGGGAGGAAGCAATCCACAATCTCTGCAGTTTTGTTTCCCTGATGCTCACCAAGCAAACTGAGCTTTCAACCTTGGAACTGGATATTACAAAGGCCTCACAGTTTCTAGGGAATTGGTGCACCTGGGCTAAGCTGTGGGGTTTCAACTGAGAGTTCATAGGCATGTGGGAAGAGATGAGCCACATTCTCTGCAGCTCCGTACTTCTCCCTGCTGCTCACTCTGCAGTCTCTCTGTAGTTTAGTCATTTGGTGGTGTATTCACTTTAGACTAATTGATTAGAGAAGGTTTCTGCAACTGTAAGATCTGTGACTTACTTCTGAGACAATTTCTCTCTTCTACTGTGTTTTGCAACATGGTATCCACAGAAAGAGGTTTAGAGTTAAGGTTTATTAAGAAGAGTTTCTTCCTTCAGGCAGCATGTTTAGTAAGGGTTGAAAATTTCTATAACCCTAAAGCACTCAGCTGCTTTGCTATTATGTACCCAGGCCTGTTTAGACACTCAGTGTGTGGAGGCTAAACAGCAGAGTGAGAAAGTAAGGTTAAAGAAGAACGAAAAGAAAAGAAAAAAAAGAAAAGAAAAGAAAAGAAAAGAAAAGAAAAGAAAAGAAAAGAAGAAAGAAAGAGAGAGAGAGAAAGAGAACACAAATGGAGAACAAAAAAAGAAAAAACCGAAAAGGAAAGAAAAAAATTTAAATCAAAAGATGAAAACCACCCTGTGTGCTTACACATTGTGCAAACACAGCAGGACAGTGTTTTGTTTTGTTTTGTTTTTGAGAGGTTTTTGCCATAGGGCACATGCACTTACTAGGAAGACACAGAGAGACAAAGAGACAGAAAGCAAGAAATCACTCCTCAGGGGGGATGGCCACGCCACAGTCCCTTCTCCTCTATTCTCCTCTCAGGATCTTGGGCACGCACGCACATGCTCCTGGCATGACTTTAAGCCTCCAGGTCCAGGACTTGAACTGTGGTCAGCTACATGGGAGTCCAGTGACATAGCCATTATGCTAACTGCTGGTCCTGACATATTTTAGTTTTAAATGGCTTCTGAATTAGCAAGAGAAAGGACAGGTCAGAGGTGAGAGACAGGTTTTAACTAATAAAAAAAAAAGAAAAAAATTAAAGAGAGAGACAGAGAAAGAGAGAGTGAGACAGTGACAGAGAGAAGATAGAGTTTGCCCTATCTGACTGAGCTTTTTAGAGGTCTGGAAGATGGAGTGTAGAGCAGAGATTTGGTCACTTTGGTCTCCTATTTTGTTTTATTAAAAATGGTAACATTAGGGACCAGCAGATGGAATAATGGTTGTCACTGGACTTTCATGTATTCAACAGTGGTTCAAGTCCTGGACCCAGCAGCTTAAAATTCATGTATGTGCATCCCCAAGATCCCAAGAGAAGAATGGAGGAGAGGGGATTATAGCATGGCCATCCCCCCTGGGAGGTGAATTCTCGCTTTCTATCTCTCTGTTTCTCTCTGTCTCTTTGGTGAGCACACGTGCCCTATAGTAAAAATCACTATCTCTAAGAAGAAAAGGGGAAAAATGGTAGCATGAACATTTCCCCACAGATTTCTTCATTCATGAGGTTCCATTTCTTGTTAGTGCATATTTGGAAAAAAATTGGTATGTATGACTTTGAGAAACTACCATATCGTTTCCCAAAGTGATTAGATCATTTCACTTTCCACGTAATTGAATATTGAGAAAAAATATTTTGATAACTAAAAAATAACACAGGATGTCATCAATATTTTTTTAAAAATCACATTAACAGCTATGACTACATTAAGAGGCTCAGTAGAAGATGACAACCCAAAACAGCCCATCATTTTCAGTATCCCTTAAACCAATATATTACCCAGTCATGTAGATAGCACCACAGTCATTTCTGGTAGGCATATAGTGTGGGCAAATGGTGGGCCCTCTCCCATTTGGAGTTTCGACCACAATAAATGAGGGGTAATTCAACAACACATAAAGTTATGTTTAAGACTAAACAAGATGACATGAATGTTGATACAACCAGCTTTATCCACAATTCCATCTACCCCACTTCATTATGAGAGACATTCCTGGCCACTCAAATGTTAGGATTAGGAATCTTCTGTAGGCCCATCTTTACAGTTCCTTATAAAATCTAATTTCAGCAGAAAAGGCTGCTTGCCAATTGACCAGGAACACATCTTTCCTCATCACTGATATCTGATCAGTTTTCCCATCTCATGCCAATTTCCAGGTGTCATCAATTTACCTGGTCTATCTTCTCCCAGCTTCTTGTTAGGTCATGGTAGACAGCAAAACTCTTACCTTTAACATTGACTTTTAGTAGTTTATCCACTGACCTTCACAATGCTGCTTGATTATCAATTTCCAAATTCTAAATTCTGAATTTAGAATTGAGACCCATCTCTGACCTTGATTACGAGACCAAGTTATAACGTTTCATGCACATATTGATAGGGTCCTGGGTAAAGTCTTCCTTACCATGCCTTACCAAGTGGCATTTAATGACCTTTTCTTGAACAGCGGCTCACCTATCTTTTCTTGTTGCAGCACAAGTCTGTGCTGATCATCTCCTCATGGGAAGTCAGAGACTGACCCTGGCCATCCTTGGTGCTTTCTCTCATGATGGAGTCATTAGCCACAGTTCACTTCTGGTGCTCTCTAACTCCCAAATAGAGTTTGCCAAGCATTTAATGGGGGGTGGGGAGCAGAAAGAGAAATGAGAACCAAGGCCATAAAGTTCCCCTTCCTTTCCTGTGCTCTCCTATCCAGTTGTGCAGTGAGTAATTTCTTCAGGTTAGAAAGTAACCAGATACTTTATCATCTCTGATTGTGTATCACCCACAGATACAAACACTTTCACTTTAAAATGAGGTATAGAATAGCACCCATCTCAGAGGATGGTCTACAAAAGTAACATCTGCATCTCTTGGGTACTTTTGAAATAGCAACCTCTTACACCCCATCACAGACCTACTGACATAGAAGGGAGGGAGGTGCAGTCAGCCATCTGAATTCTCAGCAGTTCTCCGGGGATCCTGATGCACAGTGGCATTTGCCACCACCCTCACAGGCATGCTGCAGATATTGCAAGGGAATATTTGCAAAATGCTCAGAGTGGTGCTTGGCATCTAAGTGTTTCTAAGCTACTTTTATAATCAGCATAAACAGCAGCATGGCAGAGATCATTTGTTATATGATGTAAGTTTATGTGTACCAGGAACACACAGGCTGACTTGCCCTTTTTCTGGTGTAACTCTTGCAGCAGGTATGTATGCAAACTGAGTTTCTTAATAGCAAAGAATTTTTCTCATCTCTACTACTTACTATAATGTCACAGGGACTGAGCTTTCCTTGTTCATGCCTCTTTGTTTATATACAAAAAGCATGATTCCTACTGTGAGATACTTATAGCATGATGTTCAGCACCTTAAAAATGAAACTTCCAGTGGTGTAAGTCAATGACATTACATTATCATAGAAAGGTCTCATTCCAGCACTTTTCCACCACATCAAAAAATAAAACCTAATCTTCATTGTTGACAGTGAGTGAGTCTCAATTTCCACTTTTTTCATTCCCATAATTAACTTTCACTTTTTATAGATTTGTCTATTCTGGACATTTCTGGTAAATGAAATTTTAAAAAAACTACACAATCTTTTGTTTCTGCTTTCTTTCACTAATAGGTTGTCAAGATTTCTCCATTTATACCATTATACTATATATCTCATATTTTTAAATGTTAGAAAGTGTGTATCCATTCATTAAAAATAATTTTCCTTTATTTCTAGTTCACATTTAATCTTTTTTACGTTTCTCCAGGTCAGTTTGGTCTTTGATTGCAGGTATGCAGTAGAAAATAAAATCAAGGAAATCAACAGATTTGCCAGCCCCAAAAGTTATTTTCATGTTGTGCTGTTTACTTTGGAAATTCACTCTGATGGTCACTTGGAAATATGGATCAAATTGTCACAAGGTTCTTTGCTGTGGCCCTGTGCCGTAACTCGCTGCACTTCTTTCCATACTCTCTGTGTCTGCTCTCCTGTATCTCTCCTGTGCGTGCCCCTTCCCCCGTTCCCGTTCAGTTTCTGATCTCCATTAAGTTCTCTACTTCTGTGCAATTAACTCTTTTAGCTTCTGCTAAAGAATGAGGAGTTATGGGATTGGTCAAGCAAGAACACAGAGTATTTGTCTTTCAGAGACTGACTTACTTCACTCAGCATGATTTCTTCTATGTTCATTCCTTTAGCCTCCAATGGCAGGAATTCATCTCTTTTTGTGGCTGTAAAGTATTCCATTATGTACACACCCAATATTTTCTGTCTTCGTTCACCAGTTGTTGGGCACTTAAGTTGTTTCCATACATTAGCTTTTTCCATAATCATGAAGTGCAGATGTCTCTAACCTAGTGAGTTACCATCCTCTGGGTAAACATCCAAGAGGAGAATTACTGGGTAATACAGAATTTTTATTTTTAGATCATTGAGGGACCTCCAAACTATTTTACACAGTGGCAGTCCTGACTTTGGGGTTCTTGAAAAAGTCATGAGATATTTTTCTATGTTTTTCTAGGCAAAAACACATAACTTTCCCAGCAACCCAATACGTTCCCACTACACATGCACAATGATTCTCTTTCTCCATATACTCGCCCTACTTGTTATTCTTTGTTTTCTTGGTAATAGTCATTGTATGGTGAGGTGATAGTTCCATGTGGTTTTGATTTACATATCTCTTATGATTAGTGATGCTGAAATTTTCCTCACATGCTTTTTCCATTTGTCTATCTTCCTTACAGCATTGTTAGCTCAGATCGATTGACTATTTTTAATTTGGTCTTCTCGTTGGCGAGCTATGTGAGTTCCTTGTGTATTCTGGTTATCATTATTTGTCACATAGATAGTTTGCTAACATTTTAGATTGTCTTTTTTACTCCATTGATTGTTTCCTTTATTGAAGAGGAGGATTTTTCGTTGGTGTAACATCACTTTGTCTGTTATTGGGGGTTTTGTCAATGCCTTGGAGTCTTATTTTAGAAAATATTTATGGTGGATAGTTAAGAGTACATGATATGAGTCCACCACATTTTGCTTACACGATCACCTCCTGGTGGATATCTGACTGCTATCCTTTTTCTAAATTTCTTTATAAGCATTGCTGCTATGAACTTTTCTTCTTCAGTTTTTTGTTCACTTAATGTTTTGATTTCTCAGTTGTATACAACCAGGAGAAAAAATAAGCTGACTTTACATATCTTCTACCAAAAATACTGAGAAGTAGGTCTTGGGCAATACCATTAAAATGGATCATTTCTAAGATCAATTCATAATCAACACCTCCCCTACACAAAAGAATTTCCTGACATGATAAAATGCTCCATGTCTGTGCTAGGCAATATGGCTGCCACCAGTCACATATGGGCGTGAGAAGTGGTTAATCTGACTAATGAAACATTTTAATTTTTCCTAATTTTAATTAATTCAGAATCAAATCACTGTATTAGGCTTCTTTTTATGGTATCAAAATCACAGGTCTAGAAGAAAGTATACCAAAGCGTGGCCATCTGCCCTGCTCATTCGTTGCTGACCTCAGCTCTGTCACCTTGTTTAGACTAGTTCTGCTCTGTTAAGAGCAGGCAGTACCTAAGTGTCCAGGGTACAAGGGACACAGGTGCTCCAGTGGGAATGGGGAGAAGAAAAGGGTCATAACATATAAAATTAATGTAGCATTATCATTCACAATTGAGAACTATGATAAATAATGAGAAGATACTTAGTAGGATAGTGATGTATTACAGTGTGTATTTTCACAAGCAAGTAAGAGGTAATGATGCTTTCATGAAGAAAGAATGGAAATACCAGGAAAAGAAAAAGAAGGCCAAGACTGTGACCACCAAGGTCACTGCGCCTCCGTTCATATCCCGGCTGCTCTCTCTATGCCTCCGCACACTTCACTCTCTGTCTTACCTCTCCTTAACTCTAAATGGAAATGATGATTGCTACACAAGCACTAACTGAATATAAATTACAAAAATACATAGGATAATGTTCTATCTGCTTTACCTATTCTTAGAACTATACAAATGACAGACTCTGAATTATTATATATTTAGGTGATAAAGAAAAAATAGCAGTGGAATAATTTAATATGAGGAGTCTTCAACAAGTTCATGGGAAATGCATAAAAAAACTGCATTATTATTATTATGGGGGTTTTTTTGGCGTTAGGGTGCATATGTTCAACAGAGAGACAGAGAGACAAAGAGATGAAGGGAGAGAAAGTGAAAAGTCATTCCTCTGAAAGACTTGGCTACACCGAAATCTCTTCTTCTTCATGTTTCTTTCAGGATTTTGGGTTTTAGTCGAGCCCTTTCCATTGCAAGTAGATGAGGCAGTAACAGTGCAACACCTGGTCAGCTTCTGCTGATTCAGTGAAGTATGAACTTGAAATGTGAGACTTTGCCAAAAAAAAAAGAAAAGAAAAGAAAAAAACAAGCTGACAGGTCTTCTGGCCAAGGGGAGGTAAGGACACAAAAACACTGGAGAGGTACAGTCTGAACTGGAACACAGAGCATGTCCTTTGGCGTGTGTATGTGTGCTTGTGCATGTGCACATGTGTGCAACAAAGTGAGGGCCTGTCCAGTGGCATTGCCCATTTAGTATTTACATTAGTTATTCACACTGAGCGCAAGTTCAAGCAAACTATGAGGGTCTCAGCTTGGGGAACGTGCCACACCCAGAGGGGATCAAGGCGGAATACCCCGGAGCCGGTCAAAGAGGTATATCCTATTTCTCCCTCTCCTGCCAATTTCAACTCAAACGGGCTTGTGGTGGTCTCAAGGAGTAGGAAGAATAGGACTAACCTGAGAAATAGAATTCATTAAAATATCTTCTCACACTCCCCTCCATAAGCATAAAACAACTGTCAGTTTTCCACAGGAGAAGTTGAATTATGAATGAAATTTAGAGGTTGATGAAAAAATTCGACTACACTCAATTACACGCTTTGTTTAAAAATCAACCTTTATTCAAAAGAATTTTAAAATGCAGAACGTTGCAAACTCAGGGCAGAGAATTCTCAAGTTCCCATCATTAACAGATTACTTTGGTACCTTTCTCTAAACAAAGAAACTGGCATTATTCTATTACTAATAAGAAAACCAATTATTTGAATTTTGCCAGTTTTTCTCTTCATATTTTCTGAGTTTCAGGATTTGGTCCACTGTAATATGTGGTGGGCTGAGGTGGGATTTCCTGAAAAGATAACAAAAAAGCTGTTATTCTCACAAAAATGTATAAGTCTTTGATACACATATATAAGAATACTCTGTCAACAGTGAACTGCAAGCTGCTCCACGTTCTCCCATACCCAGATGTCAAGGCCCTCTGTGCTTTGCCATAGGAGATGGAAGGTCTGAATCTGACACTGTCTTACCTGGCTCCACACAGGAGTCACATGGTCTTTCTCTCAGGAAGGCACAAATTCGGAACGAAGATTTAAATTGTTTTTCCCTGGAAACAAGCCTTTGAGAAGACCTTTTATAATATCCTCACCACCATGTATGAGTCCTCCAAAGATCTTCAAGAAAAAAGTAGTTAAAACATCGTACAGCAAGAGATTATTTGGGGAAAGAAGTGAGGACAGGAAGCCCAGGGTCCAGCATTCCACGCCACACTCACCGAGCCAATGATGGAAAGCATTTCCACGTTGTTGCTTCCATTCTCTTCCATATATTTCTGGATGCGCTGCATAATCATTTTCTTATGCTCCTCTGACAGTTCGCTCACTGACCCTTCTGCATTCTAGAAGCAAATATATAATTAGTGGTCTGTATGCTACTTAAAATTCAACTCTTGTTCACCACAAGGACTTGCAAACAGATGGAAGACAACAGGAGGGCGGGATGCTTCTACTTACACCAACCAGATCATGAAGGTTTTTGTAGTTTACAGTCTCCTGCTGTTGGGCATCTAAACCGGTTGGAACTGTGGGGGCAGCTGCAGCTACTCCCAAGCAAAGGATGACCAGCAAGAGTGAAGGACTCATATTTCATAAACCTAGAAAGGGAAAATAATGAGCTCCTGATTAGACCAGTTCTTCCAGAATGGTCTCTTATTCTCCCCCTGAGAAATAAAAATCACCATGGTAGTGGGGACCAGCAGTTAGCTTAATGGCTATGTCTCTGGACTCCCACGTAGTCGACCGCGGTTCGCGTTCAGACCCGGTGGCTTAAAACTCATGCCGGGCACATGTGTGTGCGTGCCCAAGATCCCGAAAGGAGAATGGAGGAGAAGGGATTGCAGAGTGGCCATCCCCCCTGGGGGGGGGTGATTTCTTGCTTTCTGTCTCTCTATCTCTCTCTATCTGGTGAGCGCACGTGCCCTATAGCAAAAACCTCTCCAAAAAAAAAATCACCATGGTAGTATAAAAATATTGAAATTATTCTTCCATGTACATAACCAAGAAATGTGGAAGGGACTATGGATGTGGGTGAAGAAAAAATAGGCCAGATGGCCGTATTTGATTAAGTGCTCAAAACGAACAGCAGCCTGTGAGGAACCCTAGGAACCGAAGCAGTGTACGCAAGTGTAATTTAGGTTACAAGAAAGTGTGAAGTGCTTTATGGTCAGAGCTTAAGGCATCAACTGGAAACTAGAAACACCTAGTCCAGCTTTGTATCAATGATACTGTGTTCACCTCACTAAAAGGCAAAACCTCATATAGAGTTCATTTTCTTCCAACTAGGGGTGAGGGGATTCTCCAGAGTTGAGGGGCTACATCACATCTTCTTCTTGACTAACACACAGCATGAGATGAGCTGGTTTTGAACCTGTTCTTTCTGTATGAAGGCTTTCTGGGTTTCCTCCCCAAAAGAAACTAGGAGGGAACACCCACCTCATCTTTTCTAATCACATCCCTGTGATATTGATACTCACTTTCTCTACTCTAAACACTAAATTTGGTCACATGGATGAAAAATAGAAGCCAGAGCTCCCAACACCAGTACCCAGACAAGGAAGACAATACCTGACATTCCCACACAGAGTTCCAGACCAGGGATCTATGTTCCAGGCAGAAGACTGTTCTCTGTGGGATCTATGCCTTTTGAAGTGCTGACACTGACATCAGTGTCACACAAGATCCCCCAGCAACCTCTGCAGCTCCATGGATCACCCAACTGCCCTCCCCATGCCTCCACATGAAGGCTGGCAGAGCTCTGTGCAGAAGTTCTGGTTCCCTGGAGTCACTATGTCCATGCAGGGGTCCCAGACTCCACACAGTGACTCTGCCTGCACAGGGGCACTCACCTATGGCAACCTCAGCTGAGCAAGTCACTCCACAGACACAGCTCTGCACAGGCCTTGAGGTCCAAGGCTGTAACCTGCTGCTCCTCACTCAGGTTTAATGGACCACTCTGAACCCTGCCTGCCCCGCCTCCATGGACTGTCTGGGCTGGGATTGGCTGTGCTGGAGGCTGGGCGAGTCCTTCGGGTGCTCTGACTCAGGACACATGACAGACCTCAGTTCCAACCTGACTCAGGGCAGGGTGTGTTTGCCTCAGGGATTGGTAAAAGTGGGAACCCCAAGACACTGCCTAAAAGGGTCATGTGCTCCAAAATGAGCCTGGATCAAACAGATATCCCAAATAAATGTGCTCAATTCTTGTTGAGTGGTTCATAAAAGAACTCTGAAGCCAGCCCTATGTGATCATCTTGCCTACTACTCTTTTCCTGAATTCTAGATTAAAATCTACTGCTGGCCTGAGAGGCAGGAGAAAGAGACATCAAAATATTCACTAAAAATATATGTATGAAAAAATCTATTCATGAAGTTTTAGAAAAGTTTTGCACCCACCATTAACTCAAATTGCCTACCATTTTTTCAACAATCTTTCTGAAGTGTCTTCCCATATATATTGTAGTGCTTCTGGTTCAGTCCACATGGAGGTAAAGATGGTTGAAACAGTGCAGAGCCAAAGACAACCTATCTCACAGTTTTGGAGTGGAATGCAGCTGGGTTTTAAGAGAATATTCTTGGGAGAAGCAAATCCCAAAACATTTGGTTGATGGGATTGCCAAGGTCCAAACCATAGGAGGAAATGGGACTGACTGGGCATCTCCAGAGTGAGTGGGATTATTGCTCCCCAATCATTGCAACACCTTCCCGCACTTTTCTACACTATCTGCTAGCTAGTATAGTACAGAAAAGTTGTGCTGCTAACCATTTATCTCTTTTTATAAAAAGAACTATTCATTTCATTTTATTTGTTATTATTGTTTTTAATTTGCTATTTGACATGTATGCTCACCCAAGAGACAGAGTGAGATGTAAAATGAGAAAGAAAGTCACCAGGTCCAGAATTGGTACTGCAATGGGTCATGGTGGCAGGGGGGGATGTGGGCAGTGCCTTAGCCATCATGCCACCTACTGGCCTCAACCATTTGATTCGTATTCATACTCCCATATCTCTCTTTTTCTCCAAAATTATATGAATAAAGGACAATTATTAACATGATGAATTTTAGTCAAGTGACCTTAGCTTTGCCTGGGTAAAATGCACATGAAGAAAGGTTCAAATTTATTTTAATGCTGCATAAGTGAACATATGTTCTCCTGTTCATGTGTATAGATATGTTTTTCATAGTAAAACAAAATATTTTTACTCACACTATGAAAGTTTTAAGCTGTAAGGACACTAGGGGACCAGCAGGTGGTGTGGTTAGGGTGCTGAACTCCCACATGGCCAACCTTGCTTTCCAGTTCTAGGGCAAGCAGCTTAGAACTCACACAGGTGTGTGTGCGTGCATACCCAGACTCCTGAGAGGAAAATGGAGAAGTTTTTGCAGCATGGTCACCATTCCTGGGGGGGGGGGCAGAGGTGGGTTGATCTCACTCACTCTCTCTCTCTTTCTCTCTCTCTCACCCTATAGCTAAAACCTCTCTCCCAAAGAAAATTAAAATAGACATCTGAGGTGCTCTGCTCATTTCAGGGACCAGTGTGAGGGCTGAGCAGCCCTGAGTAGTAGCCCTCCTCTTCAAACCTCATCTCTCGGCCCATAGCTAGAAAGGTAGGGGGAAAAAAACTTTTTCTTCTACATGTTCTCTTTTTCCTTTCCTTTTTCACTTCTTTTTTTAGCTAATCCTTTACTCCTCTCTTCCTACACAGGACAGGGGCATTGCAGGGAGACATCTAGTCTGAGATGCTCTGCTCATCTCATGCACCATAAAAGCATGGTCTACTTTTTAAAAATTTTTTGTCTTTTGTGTTTGTTTCTTTTTCCTTTTTTTCTTTGTATTCTCTTCTTCTTTCCTCTCCTGCCCTACTTTCTCATTTTGCTGCTCGCCTTCCACTCAGTGAGTGTACAGAGAGGTCTATGTTCATCGTAGCCAGACCTCTGAATTTTGCTACACTCTGAGAAATCTTCACCCCCACTGAACCAGTGGCAAAACAGAGATACTCTTCTTCTCTACAAATCTGACCTCAGAATTCCTCCTGTGGGTACCACGTTGCAAAACACAGCAGAAGAGAGAAATTGACACAGAAGTACCTCACCCTAAAAGTAATCACACAAGCGCACAGTTGCAAAAAAACATCTCCAACAAATTAGCCAAAAGTGAGTACATCACCAAATGACTAAGAATTGAACAAAAGTCTCTAGTATCAGAAAAAGAAGTGATATGGGTGTCTCTCTATCTCTCTCTGTCTCTCCAGGGAGCACATGCTCTTATAGCACTCTTGAAAAAAAAATGTCATTTGACTGGCATCGTAGCAGTCATCCTGACTGGGCCGATTGGGCTTGATACAGATCAGATACTGTATTCAGAGGATGGGAGAACTCAAAAAGTAAAATCAAGTTCTTGCTCAGTGGTTCCAAAGGATTTCAGAATAAAGTTTAGATGTACTTGGAACCATAGCCACAAGTCTGATGAAGACATAACACCAAAGATAGAAAGGTAAGGACCCCTAGTGTTGGGGAGGTCAGAAGGAAATAGGACTTCAGAAAAACGAGCATAAACTACAGAGTTTGGTCAGTGATATGGAGAAATATCCCAAGTCTATGCAGACAAAATATCCCAAATTTTGGTTTTTCAAGATTAGGAAATTGGGGATTCATATTTACACAGATCTATTTCGTATTTGCAGTCTCAAATTGGGTAAAAGGATGTTTTCTATGTATCCTTAAATTTGGCGAAAATATGAACCCATTTTTAAATAACTGAGATACTCACTGAAACAATGTCACCCCATTTACACATTAAAATTTCTCAATGAATTGGTCCTAGGTAAGAGGCTAGCTTTTGTCTCTCTAAAATGATTAAGTGAAAAAAAAAAAAAAAAAAACACCCAAGGCACAGGGCAAAATGCCATTCTGGAAGTTAGTGGGTAGGAGGATTAGGAGGCTCGGCCCAATTCTTCCAGGATAACTCTGCCTAGCCACAGAGATTCTTGCTTAGCAAAACGTCAGTCAGGCTTCTGGGTCTTCTGCTAGGCCTCCCGGTGCACTTTCTTATGAGATTCAGATTTGGAAAATAACCCTGTCAAGTCAAGGCTAGAACTACCCATTCCCCATATCTGATTATCCTCCAGCTTCCTCATTCTCCACATCACTCACGAGGTGTCCATGAATCTGATCACTGTTCACCAATGTTCCTGTTAGGTTGGTTGAGCCAGAATCCCCCGACACCTGTTGTACCCTGTTAGTAGCTTTCTTTTTCATTCTTTCTTTATTCTTAACTTACATTTTAAAACATGTCGTTACAGTATACATTTCTTTTTGTAACACAAAAACCATGCATGTCAGTCAAGACAGGGATATTACTATATACATTACCATCAGCAAATAGCTTCTCATTTCTTTTCAATTGAGCATACTTTTATCAGTTTTTCCCTTCCCCTTTCCTCTCCCTCCCTTCCATACTAAACTTTTTTTTTCATATTTTATTGATTCACAAAAGATATTAAAGTATGGACAAAGCTAGAATCTAGTGACAAGTGCATTGTAATTTTCTTCCGAAACAATTTTTTTGGTCTCTCTCCATTCCCCCTTTCACTAAAGAGAGGTACAAACTAATTTATTTGGGAAAAAAAAAGATTAACCTCAATTTGGTCTATTATTTGCACAAAGCCCCAGAAGAATTCAATTTCTGATGTGAGGCAACAGATACTATTATATTATTGAACTTATGTAAATAACCAATCTGCCACAAAATAAAAATGCTCACAAATATTTTCTAATTGCAAAGAGTTCAGGAAAGGAGAGTAAATTTATGATTCAACTTAAAAAATTCTTTAATAAATTGCTGAACTCAGCAACTCAAAAGAAAACAAAAATCCTTAAACCTAGAAGACAAAGCATAGAAGAAAATCAGTAATGTTTTAGAAAAAAGTCATAAAATTCTATTTCACCAGTTCAGTTTCATGTAATCTCTCTTTTGTGGAATTTGCAGCATTATTGTGGTCTGACCTTTCCATCAACATTCAACATTATTATTGATATTTCAGAACTTGTCCCTACCATTAAGTTGGTTTTTCTCTTGGTCATTTTTTGTTCTCTTATCTGCCTGTCTTTAGTTTTCATGGTATAGTATTCCCTTCAGAACTTGTCGAAGAACTGGTCTGGTGTTGGTAAATTCTTTCAGGTTTTGTTCTCTGAGAAAGATTTTTTTTTAATCTTTTCTTCCCACATGAAGGACAATCTTGCTGGATACAATGTTTTTGGGTGAAATTGTTTTTCACTTAACACTTTGAATATATTTTTCTATTCTTTCCTTGCTTGCATTATTTCTGACGAAAGGTCTGACGTTAGCTTTATGGAATATCCTTTGAAAGTCAATTGACATTTCTCTCTTGTCAATTTTACTATCTTGTCCCTGTCTATGGTTTTGGTCATCTGGCTATGATGTGCATTGGAGAAGATCTTCTTGGGTTCATTCTATGTGGGGTCCATTACATTTCTTGGGTCTAGGTACTTGAATGCCTCTCTAGGTTTAGGAAGTTTTCTTCCAGGATTTCACGGAATAGATTATCAATGCCCTTATTAGTTTTTTCACTTTCTGGGATACTGAATATGTGGATTTGGGAACACCTAATAGTATCTAGTATTACTCGTATATATCATTCTCATTTGGGAGGATTACTTTCTCAGTCTTTTTGGTGAATTTTTCTAGGTCAGAGTTTCTATCTTTTACATCTGAGATTCGATTTTCTGCATGATCTAATCTGCTTTTAATACTTTCAAGGGAGATTTTGATTTCCTGAATTATAGCCTTCATCTTTAACAGTTCTGCTTGATTCTTTTTTATGGTGTGTATTTCCTCTTTCAGATCATGGAAGAACTTCCTCAATTCCTAGAACTCGTCTCTTTTCTCCTGAATCTTCTGGAGTTTGTTGTCTCTCTTCTCTTGCATCTCTGTTAGCTTTGTCACTATGAATATACTAAAATCTTTATCTGACATTTCCAGAAGTTCCATCGTAGTGTCTATGGATGATGAAGTGTTGTTCTTTACCCCTGGGGGAGAGATATTTTCTTTATTCACCATATTTTTTGTGCCTCTGTGGAGGTGGTTTTTGGTCATCAGATGTATTATACATAATTTCCTACCTTCTTGGAGTTATTTCTGATTGATAGAGGCATAAGGAAGGAGATGGTCTGCAATTGTTTTGCGGTACCATTTCCCTTATCCTCAGCAGGCAACCTGCACCATTGTCTATGGAACTGGATATTACAAAGGCCTCCGTTTCAAGGCACATGTGCTGAACTGCGGGGTTTAAAGTATTCAGATGTTTCACTACTGTGCACCTAGACCTGCCTAGATAATCAATGTGTGGAAAGTGAGAGCATGATGAGAAAGTTGTAAAAGAAAATAAACAACAGAAAAAAGATGAAAACAAAACAAAAATAATGAAAAGGGGAAAAAAAAGATCAGAACTCTGCAGCACATAGAAGGGCAGGGAAAGTCCACATTAGATGCACGGGTATTTTGAAATTAACCAGGGAAAGGAGAGGTCAGAGGCATGAGACAGTACATACAGATTTAAATATATATGTATATTAGAAAGTCTTTGAGAGAAAGGGAGAGAGACAGAGAGAAAGAGAGAGGCAGAGATAGAAAGAAGACAGAGACCACCCTACCTGGCTTTTCATTGGATGTTTCACCAGAAGGAGGAGTTTGGGGCAGAGGCTTATTCCGGTTAAAGGGGAGGGGAAACCCACCTGGTTAAAAGGGTCGGGAAAGTCAACCTCAGATGCACATGGATTTTGGCTTTTCGCTGGGTATTGGGCAAAAAGACTCCTCTTGGTAACTTTCTATCCACTGGACTACGCTGCTCCTTTCCTCTATCTCCCACTTGCCTATTCAAAGTGGAGTCCAAGATCCTCCCTCACTACACAATCCCATTGCAGTGCTGCATATTCTTCCTGTGATGGTCTTGACAAAGTCCTCTTACCATGCATTACCAAATGGCATTGAGGGATTTGAAATTTATCATACCTCACCTCTCTTTCCTCCTTTTGTCATGACCCTGGGGAAGCTGGTATGCTCATGGGAGTCCAGAAACTACCCCCAGAAAGCCTGGGTCTTTACCTTTCAGAGTTCTCAGTGCTCAGAGTATCCTACTCCGAACCCTTCTCATTCCCAGACTAGTTTAACAATCATTGGTGAGAACACAATGGAGAGACAAGAGCAAAGGGTCAAAGTTAGCAGTTTTTTTAATCAGTACAGGCATGTCGTGAATTTATTTTTCTTAGTATGTAACCAACACTTGCACCACTTCATACAAATCCTCCTCTGCAATCATTACCCTCACCTGGAAAATGTGACCTAGAATAGGACCCTATCATTCAGCTTGATGCTTCACAATGTACTGTTCCTGATGAGTAGCAATAGCCATTTTTAGAAAGTTGTTAGCAAAATATATCTGAAATCCCATCCAAGACTTAGAGAATCAAAATGTTAGAACGTGGGTTCAGCAATCTGAATAGTTATGAGACCTCCAGATGATCTTCACACATTCTGAAATTTGAGTCCCACTGCCATGGCTCAGTTGTTAAACTAAGTAAAGGAGCTTAAGTAAAATGCTCAGAATATTCTCTGTACCCTAAGGGTTCTATAGTTGTAGTATCTTCAGCATCAGAGTCATCATGGCAGGAATCTTCTCCAATAAGCATTCATGTCCAAGAGTTCCAGGAATACAGAGATAGAGATGCCCTTCCTCTGAGGTATCCACCATAGTAGGTGTACATGCAAGCTAAATCTACCAGAACAAAGGTGTTCCATTTCTACCATTTCTAACAGTGACAAAGGGATTATTTCCACTCCTCCTTTATCTGTTACTACGTTATCATGCATTTTGTTGTGATATACATTTCAATATATAATAATATAAAAACCACCATCCTGCAGAGTAGACTTCAATGCTGAGAGTACACAAACAATTACCAATATCCCGTTCCACCACAGTTCCATCACAACAAGAAACAACCACAAATTGATTTTCACAGTGTGTCCTAAATTCACTCCTGTGTTTCCATAATAAACATTCTCCCTCTCTGAATTTAGATCTTTGGGGAAATCCAGATAAAGGAATAAAACATGCATAATCTACATTCCTG
>NW_006159952.1:169271-179519 GCF_000334495.1 Tupaia belangeri chinensis
TACATACCTGCTGTCTTTCACTTCATATAATGTTTACTTTTTAGTTTTTTCAAGAAAAAGATTAATTTTTCCATTTCTCAGCAAACTCCTTAACAATGTAGGATTCAATTTTGTAATTAAAGCTATAAAGAAAGAACTCATCATTCTTTCCATGGGTGAATTTGATGGCACAAAGGCTAACACCAAGGTAAGTGTTCAAATGACAAAAGATAATAAACTAACTCAAATCTTCATCCTTCCTGAAATTTCTCTTAAGAAGCAGAGAAGTAGCATCAGTGTTGCTGCCTAGTGGCCAACCAAACAGATCAGGGTAGCAAAACAGAGGTCGTAGTCCCAACCGTCTGGTTTTCCTGCCTAGTATCAAACCACTCACTCCTTATCTTCCTAAAAAAAAAAGAATGAATGAAAAAAAAAATTATATATCACACAGTGATATATCTCAAGAAATCCCTCTTCCAAAGTCCCAGTACAAATATTAACATGTGGCAACCCAAGCCTGGCCTATGAAGCAGACTACTTTGCATGAAATTTTCCTGTCCATTTTGAAATCAGTATGCCCAGTTTTATGGCTCAATAGAAATGACACAGGAGAAAATAGATAGATATACTCAAAATTTTTGTGTGTTCAGAGTGTATATACAGTTATTTTGATGTCTGTTGCCACAAAGACTACCTCAAAAATCACAGATACATTTTCCCAGTGCAGACGATCAAGACCACACATCCAATCCTGGGCATGGAGACGTCAGTAACTCCATTCTTCAGACAATGGGACTTCATGGCCTCTAAACTCTTCCATAAGTTTTTGTAAGTTGGCTTGTTTTAAGCTCTTTTCTTTGTAATCAAGTAATATACATAACATACGTCTCTCTTCAGACCTTTTCTTTGTAATCAAGTAATATACATAACACACGTCTCTCTTCAGAACAGCCACTTCTCCAGATTTCTTTGTTGATTAAACAATACCTACATCCTTCCAAATTTCTTCTTGAAGAAGAAAGCTACCCCAGCACCAATACAACAATCTTCATGGATACACTGGGCCTAAGAGTCTGTTTTGGGGACCAGCAGGTGAAATGGTGGTTAAGGAACTGGACTCTCACATGGTCGACCATGGTTCGAGTCCCGGACCTGGTGGCTTAAAACTCATGCCAGGTATGTGTGGATGTATGCACAAAATCCCAAAGGAGAATGGTAAAGCATGAATTTGGGTGTGGTCGTCCCCTCTGGGGGGGCAATTTATCACTTTCTGTCTCTTTCTATCTCTCTGGTGAGCTCACGCACACTATAGAAAAAAAAAATCAAAAAAAAAGAGAAAAATTGGGTTTGTGGTATACAATTGGTCTCCTTTCATGTTAGTAATTCTGCTACCTTCTAGGTCTTCATTAAGACTTCTGGCTATGATATTGAGTTGCTATTTCCACAATTTAAGTGTTTCTTTAACAGGGTTACCTTTCATTTGGAAGAGTTGGCAAGTGTTTCTACGTTATGTTTTCAAGGTTTTTCCAAATTATATCACATATTTTACCTGATTTCTCTTATTACTCATATTAGTACATTAAATAAATACATTATTTTTATTTGACCTGCCATCAATTGGTGGATATCCATGGCTTCTATATATTTTGTTTTATTAAAAATCATAACATGAACATTTCCCCACAGACTTCTTCATTCAAGAGGCTCCATTTCTTGTCAGTGCATATTTGAAGAAAACTTGGTATGTATAACTTTGAGAACCTACCATATGGTTTTCCAAAATGGTGAGATTGTTTCATTTTGCACATAATTGAATAATAACAAAAAAAATCTGAATAACCAAAAAAGAACACAAGATGTTACCAACATTCTAAACTGGAAAAAATAAATAAATAAACCCACTACATTACAGCCACAGTGGCAATAGAAGATGACTGCCCAAGACAGACAATCTTTTCGGTAACCCTCGACACAATTTATGACCCAGTCACAACACTGGAATGTGGATAACTCAACAGTCACTTTTGGTAGGCACGTACTGTGGGTAAATGGTGGGTTCTCTCCCAGTTGGAGTTTCATCACTAAAAATAGGTGACAGTTCAACAACTAGATAAAGCTGTGTCTAAGACTAACCAAGATGACATGAATGCCGATATAACCAATATCCACAATTCCATACTCTCCACCTCGTGATGAAAGACATTCCTGGCTGCCCAAATGTTAGTCAGCATTAAGAGTCTTCTGAGAGTCCCATCGGTACAGTTCTTTGTAAAATTCAGTTTTAGCAAACAAGACTGCTTGCAGGTGGACCAGGAACACAACTTTCCTCATCATTAATGTTCGATCAGGTTTCCCACCACACATAACTCTTCCACCGAAGAGTTATCAAATCACCTGGCCTATCTTCTTTCAGAATCTTGTTAAGTCATGTTAGACAGCAAAACTCTTACCTCTGACATTGCCTTTTAGTAGTTATCTGTCCAATGATCTCCACACTGCTCCTTGATTATCAATTTCCAGGTGCCAATGCTGAGTATACAGTTGAAAGTCATCTCTGTTTTTGACGACGAGACCCTGTTATAGTGTTCTACACACATGCTAATAGGGTCTTGAGTAAAGTCTTCCTCACCACACTTTAGCAAGTGGCATTTAATGATCTTTTCTTGAACAGCAGCTCATCTCTCTTTTCTCATTGCAGTACGAGTGTATGCTGATCATCTCCTCATAGGAATTTAAACCGGCCCTGGCTAGCCTTGCTGCTTTCCCTCATACTGGACTCATTATCCACTGCTCACATTTGGTGCTTTCCACAATATAACTTGCCAAGCATTGAATGGAGGGCAGAAAAAGAAATGAGATCTGAAACAAAAATGTTCCCCTTCCTTTCCTGTGGATTCCTGTCTAGTTGAGTTAAGAAGCAACCAGATACTTACCGTCACTAGTTGTTAATAACCCATGGATACAAACACTTTCACTTTAAAATGAGGTATAGAATTGCACCCATCTCAAAGGCTGGTCTACAAAAGTAGCATCTGCATCTCTTGGGCATTTTTGATATAGTAACTTCTTACACCCCATCACAGACCTACTGAAATGCAAACGAGGGAGGTGCAGTCAGCCATCTGAATTCTCAGCAGTTCTCCAGGGGATCCTGATGTACAGTGGAGTTTGCCACCACCCTCACAGGCATGCTGCAGAGATTGCAAGAGAATATTTGCAAAATGTTCAGAGTGGTGCTTGGCATCTAAGTGTTTCTGAGCTACTTTTATAATCTCCATAAACAGCAGCATAACAAAGATCATTCTTTATATCATTTAACCTCCTTGTATATCAGTACTAAACAGGCTGGCTTGCCCTTCCTCTGATGTAACTATCACAGCAGGTATGGAAGCAAGTTCGGTCTCTCTCTCTCTCTCTTTTTAGAGAGTTTTTTTTCTATAGAGTACATGCACTCCCCAGAAAGACTGAGACAGAAAGTGAGAAATCAACTCCCAGGAGGGATGGCCATGCCACAATCCCTTCTCCATTCTCTTCTTGGGATCTAGGACATGCAGGCACACATGCCCAGCATGAATTTAAAGCCTCCGAGTCTAGGACTCAAACCACAATCAACTATGTGGGAGTCCAGTGATGTAACCATTATGCCATCAGCTGGTCCCACAAGTTTAGTCTCTTAATAGGACAGTATTCTTCTCATCTCCACCACTTACTATAATGACGCAGGCTTGAGCTCTCATGATTTGTGTCTCATTGTTTATAAACAAATAGTGTGGTTTCTACTGTGAAATCTCATAATATGATGTTCACTGCTTGAAAGTGACATTCTGAGTGGTTGATAGCATGCCAATGATACTATGGAACCACAGAAATGTCTCATTCTAGCACATTTCCACCATATCAAAAATTAAAACCTGACATTCATTGTTGACAGTGAGTGAGTCCCAATTTCCACTATTCTCATCCCCATAATTAACTTTCACTTTTTATAAATTTGTCTATTCTGGACATTTCTGGTAAATGTAAACAAAAAGTACACAATCTTTTGTTTCAGCTTTCTTTCATCTAATATAATGTTGTCAAGATTCATCTATTTATACTACGCATATGTACCTCGTATTTTATAAGGCATAGTGTGTATCCATGTATTTAAAATAAGTTTTCTTCACTTCTGATTCACACATTATCTTTCTTACATATTTCTCCACACCACCTTGGTCTTGGATTGCATGCAAGTCAAGTAAAATAAAATCAAGGAAATCCAAAGATTTGCCACCCCCAAAAGTTATTTTTATGTGCATTGTCCACATTGAAAACTCACTCTGATGGTTACTCGGAAATACGGATTAAATTGTCACAAGGTTCTTTACTGCGGCACATTGTGCTGTACCTCGCTGCACTTCTTTCCATACTCTCTGTGTCTGCTCCCCTGTATCCCTCCTGTGTCTATTCCCACATCCCCTTCCAGATTCTCATCTCCATTCTGCTCTCTACTTCTGTGCAATCAACTCTTTCAGCTTTTGCTAGAGCGAAGACTCGTGGAATTTATCAAGCAAGAATGTACAGTAGTTGTCTTTTAGAGCCTGTCTAATTTCTCTTAGCATGATTCCTTCTTTGTTCATCTGTTTAGACTCAAACAGCCGGAATTCATCTCTTTTTGCGACTGAAGAGTATTTCATTATGTACACACACCATATTTTCTGTCTTCATTCATCAGTTGTTGGGCACTTAAGTTGTATCCATTCGTGAATAATACAGCCATAATTATGAAGTGCAAATGTGTCTCAACTGAGTGATTTCCTGTCTTGTGAGTAAACACCCAAAAGGAGGATTAATGGGTCATACAGAAGTTCTATTTTTAGACTTTTGAGAAACCTCCATACAATTTCTTTTGTTTCGTTTTTTATATTATTTATTTATTTTTACATTTTCGCACACTTACTTAACATATTATAAAAATTTTGCTCATACTCCATAGTTCTTGACAATTAATAAACAACTTTCAAAATTTCAAATACTGGGAACCAGCAGTTAGTGTAATGGCTATGTCGCTGGACTCCCACTTAGTCAACCGCGGTTCGTGTCCCAGACCCGGTGGCTTAAAACTCACGCCGGGCGTGTGTGCGTGCGTGCCCAAGATCCCGAGAGGAGAATGGAGGAGAAGGGATTGTGGTGTGACCATCCTCGGCGGGGGGGTGATTTCTCGCTTTCTGTCTCTATGTCTCTCTCTGTCTGTCTGGCGAGCGCACACGCCCTATAGCAAAAACCTCTCCCCCCCCAAAAAAAAAAATTCAAAAACTGAATTTTAGATAATGTTAAAACAAAATACTAGCTATCATTTTGGTTTTGACTCTATAACAAGACAGTATGGTTTTAGATATTTTTGATAAAATATTTATATGTCAATTACTCAAACTGTTGAAAAGCAAATGCCCAGCACACAAGTCACACATAAACCTTCACAATTCATCCCTGCCTACCAAGTATTCTGTGATATACCATCTTCTTGCAAAGATCAGTCTTTTTATTCCTTCAAAGTCTGCCTCAAGGTAATCCTCTGAATGTGGTTGCTCTATCGCAATCTCTACTGATTACAGCGCTGGGCTGCAAAAGTCCAGGTTACTTTATGGTATGAATTTTTTCATATAGCTTCTCTGATCATCTCTGCCAGGCAGAACTGTTTATGGTGCCAGCCCATCTTCCCAAGAGCTTCTGTTTGCTCACTTGAGATCTACCTTAGTTCCATAGTTTTCTGATTAATCTGGAGATATGACATTCCAATCAAAGCCCTGTCCAATAATGAATATTTCCAATCTCTGATTCAATGCAATAGATATTATTGAACTTATGCAAATAATCCTTCTGCCACAAAATAAGAATTCCCCCAAATATTTTCCAATTCTAGAGCGGTCCCGAAGGAAGAAAAGTGTATGTTTTCATTTAGAGAAACAAACAACAAGAAAAAATATTTTAACAAATTGCTGAATCTATCAACAGCTCAAAAGAAATCAAAATCCTTAAATTGGGAAATATAAAGCATAGTTAAAAAATATCAGTAATGTTTTACTCAAAAGTCATAAACTTCTATTTCAGCAGTTTAGTCTTATGTTCAATCTCTCTCTTGCTGAATTTGCAGTGCTACTGTGGTCCCATCTTTCTGTTTAAATCCTGGAAGTTAACATTCAATGTTACTGACATTTCTTGTCCCTCAAATTAAGTTGGTCATTTTCTTGGTTGCTTTTTGCTCTCTCTTTTTTTAATGTGTGTTTTTTGTTTCCCTGGTAGAGGACTCCTTTCAGGGCTTCTTGAAGAGTGGGTCTGGTATTGGCAAATTCTTTCAGGTCTTGTTTATCTGAGAATGCTTTTATCCTTTCTTTCCATATGAAGGATAATCTTGCTGGGTATAGTATTCTTGGTTGACACTGTTTTTTACTGAACACTTTGAATATATTTTCACATTCTTTCTTGCTCACATTGTATCTGATGGGAGGTCTGATAGTAGCCTGATGGGACAACCTGTATAAGTAACATGATACTTCTCTCTTGTCAATTTTAGTATCATGTCTTTGTGGATTTGGCCAATCTGACTATGATGTGCCTTGGAGAACATCTTCTTTGATTGCTTTTACTAGGGGTCCTTTGTATTTCTTGGGTCTGGATATTTGAATGCCTTTCTAGATTTGGAAGGTTTTTTTCCAGGATTTCATGAATAGATTATCAATGTTTGTGTGCTTAATGGTGTCTAGTAGTTCTTGTATAGTATTCTCATTTAGGGGGGTTATCTTCTCGATTTTTGGGGTTTTTTTTTTCTATATCAGAGGTTTTTCCCTTCAACATCCAATCCAATCTTCTGCATGGACTAATCCACTTTTAATATTTTCGAGAGAGGTTTTGATTTCCTGAATTGCAGCCATCATCTCTAATAGCTCCATTCGATTCTTTTTTATAGTGTGTATTTCCTCTTTCAGATTATGCAAGAACTTCTGCACCTCCTGGAACTCATTGTCTCTTTTCTCCTGCATATTCTGGAGTGTGTTATCTCTCAGCTCTTGCATCTCATTTACTTTTGTCAATGTGAATATCCTGAATTCTCTATTGGGCATTTCTACAAGTTCTACTGTACTGTCTGTGGATGATGAAGGATTGTTATTTTCCCTTAGGAGAAAGATATTTTCTTGGTTTCTCATATTTCTTGTGCCTCTGCAGTGGTTTCTGGTATTCTGCAACAGAATCTCTCCTGTACTGTGCTTTGCAACATAGTATCCACCAAAGGAGATTATGAGCTCAGATTTATAAAAAGAAGTTTCTTCCTTAAAGCAGGAGGGTTAATAGAATTGAGGATTTCAATGATTCTAAAAGTATTGAGATGCTTGGCTACTATGCACCTAGGTTTAACTAGACATTCAATGTCTGGAGAGTGAAGAGCAGGGTGGGAAAGCAAGGTTTAAAAAAATAAAAGGAAAAGAAAACTAGATAAAAATTACCAAAAAAAGAGAAAAAAATTAAAAGTGAAAAATTAAATCATCAGGACACACATCAGATTTAAAATGGCTTATGAAATGAGCAAGAGAATGAAAAAGCCTGAGTTGATGAGAAATGGTTTCAAATGTTTAAAAAATAATAAAATAAAAAAATTTAAAGAGAGAGAGCTAGCACACAAGATAGACAGCTAGACAGAGAGACAGAGAGAGAATAGAGGTCACTCCACCTTGTCTGAGCATTTTGAGAGTCTGGGAGATGGAGTTTAGAGCATATCTTCCCTGAATGTGCCAAAACACACCTCAGATTTAAAATGGCTTCTGAAATTAGCAAGAGAATGAAAAGCCTCAAGATAAGAAGTAGTCTAAAAATAAATAAATAAATAAATAATTTAGAGGGAGAGAGAGAGAGTGTGTGTGCACAAGACAGACAGACAGATAGACAGAGGCAAAGAGAGGACAGAGGTCACCCTACTTTGTCTAAGTATTTCAGGAGTCTAGAAGATGGAGTTTAGAGCTTAATTTCCCTGAACACACCAGGACACATCTCACATTTAAAAATCCATACTGTTGTATACAGTGATGGTACTAATTTGGGGGACTGCCTAAAAAATCATGACATATTTTTCTATGTTTTTTTAGGTAAGAAATGTATCATGACTTTTCTGACAACCCACTACATTCCCTCTACACGTGCACAAGGATTCCCCTTTCTCCATATACTTTCCCTTCTTGTTATTCTTTGTGTCCTTTATAAAAGTCATTCTATGGTGAGTCGATAGCTTCTTGTGGTTTTGACTTACATATCTCTTATGATTAGTGATGTTGAAACTTTCTTTAAATACTGTTTTCCATTTGTCTATCTTTCATGGAGAATTGTCAACTCAGATCGTTTGACTATTTTTAATTTGGTCCTTTTATTGGCGAGCTATGTGAGTTCCTTTTATACTCTGGATATTCATTTCTGTCACATAAATAGTTTGCTAACATTTTCCCCATACTGTAGTTTTTTGTTTTGTTTTGTTTTTGTTTTTGTTTTTACTCTATTGACTGTTTTATTCACTGGACAGAAAGATTTTTTGTTAGAATAACATCACTTTGTCTATTATTAGAGTTTTTGCCAATACTTCAGGAATTTATTTTACAACACATTTATGGTGAATATTTTAAGAGTACATGATATGAGTCCACCATATTTTGCTAATACAGTCATCAACTGGTGGATATTTGACTAGTGTCCTTTTTTCCCCCTTTATAAACATTGCTGCTATGAACCTTTTTTCTTCAGTTTTTTGTTTACCTATGTTTTATTTCTTATGCAATATATTCTAAAAATAAGACCATTTTCATCATCAGTTCATAAGAACACCTCCTCTACCCAAAAGAACTTCCCAACATGACAGAATGCTCCTTATCTGGGTTGGACAATATGGCTGCCACTGGTCACATGTGGACATGAGAAGTGGTTAATCTGACAGATGAAACAGCATTTTAACTTTTCTTAACTTTTATTAATTTGAGTTTAAATAACTACCTTAAGCTTATCTCCATGATATCAGACTCATACATCTACAAACAAGTATATAAAAGAGTGCCATCTATCCTGCCCATTCTAGTTGCTGACCTCAACTCTGTCACCTTGGTTAGACCAGTTCTGCTCTACTAAGAGCAGGCAGTACCTGAGTGTCCAAGGTGCAGTAGTCACAGGTGCCCCATTGGAGGTGAGGAGAAAACAAAGATCATAACCCACAAAATGTATATAGCATTACCCTTTCCAATCATGATCTACGATCAGTAATGAGAAGATACTGAGTAGGACAGCAATGTATTTAGTGAGTGTATTCACCATGAAAATAAGTGGTTATGATGTTTGCATCTAAAAATGGATGAAAATAATATGAAAAGAAAAAGAGTGTGTGGAGGCCAAGACTGTGTCCACCAAAGTCTCTATGCTTCCATTCCTATCCTGGCTGCGCCCTCCCTCTCTATGCCTCAGTGTGCTACGTTCTCTGGCTTACCTCTCCTTAACTATGGATGGAAATAAAAATGGGTACACAAGAAGCATTAATTGAAAAAATATCATGAAAAATACATAGGATAATGTTTAATTTATTTTATGTATTCTCAGTTCTATATGATGACAGACTCTCAGAATTATATGTACTTGGGGAACAAAGGGGAAAAAACTGAAGTAGAATTAATTAATATGAGGGATCTTCAACGAGTTAATTGGAAATGCATATCTTAAAAAGCCATGACCATGGTTCCAGTCCCGGACCCAGTGGCTTAAACTCATGCCAGGCGCATGTGTGTGTGTGCCCAAGATCCTGAGAAGAGAATGGAGGAGAAGGGATTGTGGCATGGCCATCCCCTTTGGGGAGTTATTTCTCGCTTTCTGTCTCTCTGTCTCTGTCTTTCTGGTGAGCACTCGTGCACTATAGCATAAAGCTCTCAAAAAAAAAAAAAAAAAAAAAAAGGAAAGTCAATGCATGGATTTTGTTTTTTGGTTTTTTTTTTTTTTTTTCAGATTTTTACCTTAGGATAAGGCACTACCAGAGAGAGAGAGAAAGTGACAAATCATTTTCCGAGTATTTATGGACACAACACAATCCTGCCTCCTTCATTCTCTCAGAATTTTGGTCACGTACACGCATGCATCCAATGTGTTTTTTGAGCCACCATATCTGGGACACAAAACCACAGAGCTGGCTGTGTGGATTCAGTGCCTTACCCACCATACCACATGGTGGCTTTACAAGGATATTTTAAAAATTATTTATAAATTTGCCACAAG
>NW_006159952.1:179550-188560 GCF_000334495.1 Tupaia belangeri chinensis
AGGAATGCTCACCTGAGAAAATGAGAAAGCCAACCCCCAGGGTGCAATTGTCACAGCATAATCCCTTCTTCTCCATTTCTCCCTGCTTATGAGATTTTTGAGTGCACGCACATGCCCAGTATGTTTTTCAAGTCACTAGTTCTGAGACTCAAATTGCATGGTAGGCCATATGGGATCCAATTGCCTTCACTATGAGGCCATGGGATGGCCCTCGAAAAATAAATTGAGTACCCAAATGACTCCTTCATTAAATCCATTTACACATGAACTTTTGGAAGTCAGCTTGTGTATTTAATAGCTTCTTCTTCAGCACTTTCAATCACTGGTTAAGATTGTGGGTTAATAGCCAGTTCACTTACATGTTTTTAAGGGTAAGAATTTACATGCCTAGGGTGAAGTCTTTTGCTATATGCTGTTTGGAGTCAGTTTTAGTCCGTAGTATGAAAGGGGGCAGATATGTATGGCCCCTAAGAAAGTCTTAGTCCCTTTGCATTACAAGTGGATGAGGTGGTAACAGTGCAACACCTGATCGATTTCTGCTAATTCAGTGAAGTCTGAACTTGAAATGTGAAACTTTACAAAAAACAAACGAACAAACAAACAAACAGGCTAACAGGTCTTCTGGCCAAGGGGAGGTAAGGACACCAAAACACTGGAGAGGTACAGTCTGAACTAGAACACGGAGCATGTCCTTTGGCGTGTGTATGTGTGCTTGTGCATGTGCACACATGTGCAACAAAGTGAGGGCCTGTCCAGTGGCTCATCTCATTTCAGTATTTACATTAGTTATTCACACTGGGAGCAACTTCTAGAAAACTATGAGGGTCTCAGCTTTGGGAATGTGTCACGCCCAGAGGGGACCAAGATGGATTACACTGGTGCAGCCAAAGAGGCCTCTCCTTCTCTTGCCAATTTCAATGAAAAGGTCTTAAGGAGTAGGAAGAATAGGACTAACCTGAGAAATAGGAGAATTCGTTAGAATATCTTCCCACACTCCCTTCCATAGCATAATACAACTGTCAGCTGTCCACAGGAGAAGTTGAATTATGAATGAAATTTAGAGATTGATGAAAAAATTCAACTACATTCAATTACATGCTTTGTTTAAAAATCAACCTTTATTCAAAAGAATTTTAAAATGCAGAATGTTGCAAACTCAGGGCAGTGAATTCTCAAGTTCCCATCATTAACAGATTACTTTGGTACCTTTCTCTAAACAAAGAAACTGGCATTATTCTATTACTAATAAGAAAACCAATTATTTGAATTTTGCCAGTTTTTCTCTTCATATTTTCTGAGTTTCAGGATTTGGTCCACTGTAATATGTGGTGGGCTGAGGTGGGATTTCCTGAAAAGATAACAAAAAAGCTGTTATTCTCACAAAAATGTGTAAGTCTTTGATACACATATATAAGAATACTCTGTCAACAGTGAACTGCAAGCTGCTCCACGTTCTCCCATACCCAGATGTCAAGGCCCTCTGTGCTTTGCCATAGGAGATGGAAGGTCTGAATCTGACACTGTCTTACCTGGCTCCACACAGGAGTCACATGGTCTTTCTCTCAGGAAGGCACAAATTCGGAACGAAGATTTAAATTGTTTTTCCCTGGAAACAAGCCTTTGAGAAGACCTTTTATAATATCCTCACCACCATGTATGAGTCCTCCAAAGAGCTTCAAGAAAAAAGTAGTTAAAACATCGTACAGCAAGAGATTATTTGGGGAAAGAAGTGAGGACAGGAAGCCCAGGGTCCAGCATTCCACGCCACACTCACCGAGCCAATGATGGAAAGCATTTCCACGTTGTTGCTTCCATTCTCTTCCATATATTTCTGGATGCGCTGCATAATCATTTTCTTATGCTCCTCTGACAGTTCGCTCACTGACCCTTCTGCATTCTAGAAGCAAATATATAATTAGTGGTCTGTATGCTACTTAAAATTCAACTCTTGTTCACCACAAGGACTTGCAAACAGATGGAAGACAACAGGAGGGAGGGATGCTTCTACTTACACCAACCAGATCATGAAGGTTTTTGTAGTTTGCAGTCTCCTGCTGTTGGGCATCTAAGCCGGTTGGAACTGTGGGGGCAGCTGCAGCTACTCCCAAGCAAAGGATGACCAGCAAGAGTGAAGGACTCATATTTCATAAACCTAGAAAGGGAAAATAATGAGCTCCTGATTTAGACCAGTTCTTCCAGAATGGTATGTTGTTCTCCCCTGAGAAATTAAAATCACTATGGTAGCATAAAAATACTGAAATTATTTCCCCATGTATTTATCCAAGAAGTGTGGAAGGGACTATGAATGTGGGTGAAGAAAAAAATAGGCCAGATGGTGGTATTTGATTAAGTGCCCAAAACAAACAGGAGCCTGTGAGGAGCCCTAGGAACCGAAGCAGTGTACGCAAGTGTAATTTAGGTTACGAGAACCATGTGAAGTGCTTTATGGTCAGAGCTTAAGGCATCAACCGGAAACTAGAAACACCTAGTCCAGCTTTGTATCAATGATACCGTGTTCACCTCACTAAAGAGCAAAACCTCATATAGAGTTCATTTTCTGCCAACTAGGGTAAAAGTCTTCTCCAGAGTTGGGAGGCTACATCCCACCTTCTCCTTGGCTAATACACAGCAGGAGATAGGCTATGACTCTGAATTTCTTTTTGTATAAAACCTTCTGGGCTGCCTCTCCAAAAGGACCCGCCTCTCCCTCCCTAATCACATTCCTGTGATATCAGTACTCACTTTCTCTACTCTATACAGGAATCTGAGTCATGTGGTCAAAAATAGAAGTCAGAGCTCCCAACACCAGCACCCAGACAGGGAAGAGAGCACCAGACCTTTGCACCCAAGGTTTCAGTCCAGGGCCCTCTAGTCTGGGTAGAGGACTTTTTGCTGTGGGGTTGAAGCCCTTCAAGGAGCTGACATTGACATCTCTACATTCACTTGGATCCAAGCAGCCTCTACACCTCCATGGATCATCCAACTGCCCTTCTATTCTAGGGGAGGCAGGGACAGTTCAACTGTGGATCTATGCCTTTCAAGGTATTGACGTTGACTTCCCTGCACTATTCAGGTCCCCTAGCATCCTCTGAACGCCCATGGATCATCCAACTGCCCTCCCCATACCCCCACATGAAAGCAGGCAGAGCTCTGGGCAGAAGTTCTGGTTCCCTGAGGTCACAAGGCCTCATGGGCTGTGTCCATACAGGCGTCCCAGACTCCACACAGTGACTCTGTCTGAACAAGGGCACTCACCTGAGGCAGCCTCAGCTGAGCAAGTTACTCTGCAGACACAGCTCTGCACAGGCTTTTAGGTCCAAAGCTATAACCTGCTGCTTTTGACTCTGGCTTTATGGACCACTCTGCACCCTGCCTGCTCCGCCTCCATGGACTGCCTGTTCTGTGATTGGCTGTGCTGGAGGCTGGGCGAGTCCTTTGGGTGTTCTGACTTAGGGCACATGACAGCCCTCAGTCCAACCTGATTCAGGGCAGTATGTGTTGCCTCAGGGGTTGATAACAGAGTGGAGGGGAGGAGGGGTGCATAACTGGGAATCTCAAACAGTGTCTAAAAGGGGTATGTACCTCCATGGGGGACCTGGAGCAAGTAAGTACCCCCAAAAAATGGGCTTAGCACTTGCTGAGTGGTACATAAAAGAACTTAAAGTTGATCCTATGAGACTATCCAGTGAACTGCTCTTTTCCTTTATTTTAAAATTCCATATTAAAATCTCCTGCTGGCCTGAAAGTCATCAAAATGTTCATGAAAAGCAAATGTAATTTTAAAAAAATCTATGCATACAGTTTTAGAAAGTCATTGTACTCACAATTAACTCAAATTTGCTACTGCTTTTCCACAATCTTTTTGAGGTACTCTCCGATACTTTCAGTCTAGTGCTGCTTGTTTAGTTCACACAAAGGTAGAAATGACTGAAAGAATGCAGAGCCAAGGACAGTACCCCATCTCACAGTTTGGGAGTGGAATGCAACTTGGTGTAAGAGACTATCCTTGGGAAAAGCAAACCCCAAAACACTTGGGTCGTGTGATTACCAAGACCTAAACCATAGGAGGAAAAGGAACTGACTGGGTATCTCCACAGTGAGTGGCATTATTGCTTGCAAGCATTGCAACACCTATTCCCACACTTTCTACACAATCTGCTAGGTAGTGCAGTACAGAAAGGTCATGCCACTAATCACGTGGTCTTTTGTTGTTGATGTTAAGAATTATTTATTGGGACCAGCAGTTAGCGTAATGGCTATGTTGCTGGACTCCCACGTAGTCAACCACGGTTCACGTCCCGGACCCGGTGGCTTAAACTCATGCTGGGCACGTGTGTGTGTGTGCCTAAGATCCCAAAAGGAGAATGGAGGAGAAGAGATTGTGGCATGACCATCCCCCCTGGGGGGTGACTTCTCACTTTCTGTCTCTCTGTCTCTCTCTGTCTGGCGAGCGCACGCGCCCTATGACAAAACCCTCTCAAAAAAAAAAAGAATTATTTATTTAGTTTTATCTATGTATTTCTTAATTTGATATAGGGGACTATACTTACCAGAGAGACAGTGAGAGAGAGAGAGAAATTGAGAAAGCAAGCCACCAGGTCCAGGAATTGTACTGCAGTTGATCATGTGGGGGGCCAGTGCCTTAATCACCATGCCACCTGCCGGCCACAATCATTTGGTTCTTATTCATAATCTGATATCTCTGTTTTCTGCAAAATTATGTGGATAAAAGACAATTATTAATATGACTAATTTTAGTCAAGTGGCCTAAGACCTGCTGGGTGAAACACTCATGACAAAACGTTCAAATTTCTATTTTAATGCTATGTAGGTGAACATATGTTCTCTTATACATGTGTATAGATATTTTTTAAAAGAATTTTTTTAACTTTATTTATTTATTTAATTTGACCAGAGAGAGACAGAGAGAGAGAGAAAGAGAGAAAGTGAGAAAGCAAGCTGCCCAGTTCAGGACGCTAACCATGGTTGGCAATGTGGGAGTCCAGCACCCTTAACCACCATACCACCGGCCAGCACCATAGATTTGTGCATTTTATTTCATTTATTTATGTATGTGTTTATTTAATTTACATTCATTCACTGAATATCATCACAGCATACAAAATGCAGCTTCCCATCCAATTCACAAGATGACTGTTTTTTTTGTTTTTTGTTTTTTTTTTGAGAGAGAGGTTTTTGCTATAGGGCACGTGCGATCACCAAAAAGACAGAGAGAGACAGAGAGACAGAAAGCAAGAAATCACCCCCCAGGGGGGATGGCCACACCATAATCCCTTCTCCTCCTTTCTCCTCTCAGGATTTTGGGCATGCACGCACACGTGCCGGGCGAGAGTTTAAGCCGCCATGTCTGGGACTCGAACCACGGTCAACTTCATGGAAGTCCAGCGACATAGCCATTACACCAACTGCTGGTCCCAAGCTCGCCTTTTACTTAGATGTTTTTTCACTCTTATTTCTGTGTGTCTAACTTTAGTTTTCCCGATATAGCACTCACTTGAGAGCTTCTTGGAGAATTGATCTGATGTTGGCAAATTCTTTCAGATTTTGTTTATCTGAGAATGTTCCTATCTTCTATCCCCATATGAAGGATAATCCTGCGGGGTATAGCATTCTTGGTTGAAATTGTTTTTCACTCAACACTGAATATATTTTCCCATTCTTTCCTTGCTCACATTGTTTCCGATGAGAGTCTGCTGTTAGCCTGATGGGATATTCTTTGTAGGTAACTTGTTTTTCTCTTGCCAGTGTTAGTATACTCTCTTTGTCTGTGGTTTCGGTCAATCTGGCTATAATGTGTCCTGGAGAAGATCTTCTTGAGTTGATTGTATTTGAGATACTTTGTATTTCTTGGATCTGGATCTTTGAATGCTTCTCTATGTTTGGAAAGTTTTCTTCCAGGATTTCATGGAATAGATTATTAATGCCCTTATTAGTCTCTACACCTTCTGGGATACTGATTACCCAGATGTTTGGATGTTTAATGGTATCTAGTATTTCTCATACATTATTCTCATTTTTTGGACTATTTTCTCAGCCATTGTAGTGAACTGTTCTAGGCCAGCAATTCTGTCTTCTGCATCTGAGATTCAATCTTCTGTATGATTTAGTCTGCTTTTAATGCTCTCAAGGGAGATATTGATTTCTGTAATATAGCCTTCATCGCTAACAGTTCTATTTGATTCTTTTTTATGATGTATATTTCCTCTTTCAAATCATGCAAGAAATTTCACACCTCTTGGAACTCCTCAGCTCTATTCTCCTGCCTCTTCTGAAGTTTATTGTCTCTCTTCTCTTACATCTCTGTTAGCTTTGTCACTGTGAATATTCTAAATTTTTTATCATACATTTCCATGAGTTCCATTGTACTGTCTGTGGATGAAAAGGAGTTATTTTTTTCCCTTGGGGGGGACGTATTATCTTCGTTTCTTGTATTTCTTGTGCCTCTGCAGTGATTTCTAGTTACCTGATGAGTTATATGTTTCTTCCTCATTTCTAGAAGTTCAATCTGAGTATTAAGGGGCATGTAGGAGGAAGTGATCTGAAAACTCTTTGCCATTCCACTTTTATCCCTTTGTGCAGCAGATTCAGTGAGTATTGAGGAATATGTTGGGCCTAATAGTATTAGGATGTTTGGCTATGGTTCCCCTAGATCTGTTAGACACTCAGTGTATAGAGGCTGAGCATCAAAGTGATGAAGTAAAACAAAAAAAAAAAAAAAAAAGAAAAGAAAGAAAGAAAGAGAAAGAGAAAAAAGAGAAGAAAGACAAAAATTTATTAATTTTTTTAAGAAGCAAAAAATTAAAACCACACAGCATGTGTGCACAATGCAAAAACACTAGTTCTCAGCTATAATGAAGGAGTCTTCTTCTGATAGGCTGACCCTTGCCTCTTCTAAATAAGAGTAGGGAAGGAAATTATTAGCAATATAATGGAGGCTCTGAAAGCCAAGAGAATACTTTAAAAATATTTTTAAAAATAAAAATTACCAAAAAGTGAGAAGGCAGAGAGAGACAGAGAAAAGGATACAAGGGGCACCCTACAACTCAATCTGGGGGCTGGAGGCTGAATTATCAATAGAACATCTTGGGACCAGCAGTTAGCTTAACGGCTATGTCACTGAACTCCCATGTAGTCGACTACGGCTCAAGTCCAGACCTGGTGACTTAAACTCACACCAGGCACATGTGCGTGCATGCACAAGATCCCGAGAAGAGAATGCAGGAGAAGGGATTGTGATGTGACCACCACCACCCCCCCGGGGAGGGGAGTGATTTCTCGTTTTCTGTCTCTCTGTCTCTCTATGTCTTTCAGGTGAGGGCATGCGCCCTATAGCAAAAACTTCTCAAAAGAAAAAAAATAGAACATCTTCATTTTTCTTATTCTCTGAAAGCACTAGTTCTCAGCTGTAATGAAAGAGTCTTCTTTCCCCCATAGATATGTTTTTTATAGTAAAAGAAAATATAATTTTTTACCCGGGCTATGAAAGTTTTAAGCTATAAGGAAACTCAGGGATCAGGGCAAGGTGGTTAGAGTGCTAAACTTCCACAGGGCTGACCTTGGTTCAAATTCCAGACTGGCAGCTGGGATTCACACAGGGCCCATGTTCATACAGACAAGAATCCTGAGAGAGAATGGAGAAGAACTGATTTTGATGTGCTAATTTCCCCAGGGGAGTGATTGCTCACTTTCTCTCTCTTTGTCTCTCTCTGTCTCTCCAGTGAGCCCACGTGACCTATAGCAAAACAATTCTCCAGAAATAAATAAATAAATAAATAAATAAATAAAAGGAAATAAAAGTAAACTGTAAAAAAACTGGAAATTCAGTGTGGTGTTTTAAGACCAAGCTATCACTTACTATCTTCCCCAAAATATAATAACCCTCTCCAATTTTTTTTCAATTTCTTTGTATTTACTGAGCTAAGAAGGACTATTATAAACCATTATCTAGGGCCAGATATGTAGCTTGATGATTACACAAGCTAGTTTCAACAAGGCAACCACAGGGTTCAAATCCCTCCCACAGTGGCTTGAAACAAACACTGGGTTCATGTGCATGCCTAACCAAAAATCCTGTAAGGTTGCAGAAATGGAGACGGGATTGTGTCACAGACACACCCCATCAAGGAGAGCTTTCCTACTCTTTTTCTCCCTTCCTTTGTGCTGGTGGCAAATATGTGCCTTGCCATGTAATTTTTGCAAATTACAAAAACAGAAAACAAAACCATTACCCAATACAGTTTCTATATTTTTTCATCACCTCAGCCACTTACTGTTTCTTTGTTTTGAAGATATTAAAAATCCTATCTGTTAGTTATTTTGAAATACATGATACAAAACTGTCAATAATAATCTCTCTTCTCTGCAATAACAAAATAGTTGATGATCAGACATATTGACATCAGAGCATCTAATAAAGAAAACACTTTAAAAGAATGAAAACCGGGCAGGGTGCATACATAATTTGTGAGTATACACATAGTTAACTACTTTTTTAATTTATTTCTTTTATTATCATCATAATCTTTTTTTATTCTTTTATTTTTTTATTTTTTATTATCATCATAATCTTCTTTATATTACATTGAATTACATATAACTTTACAGTGTATTACAATGCTTTTTCAAAAGGGAATACCATACATGTCAGTCAATACAGAGACATTAATCTCCCTGCTTCAACATTCAATATCTTTTCTATGTTTTCCCCAATCATTATTATTATTATAATAATTATTTTTTTAAAAACAGTCAATCACTATTTCTCATTTTGCTTATAAAAAGACTTATAAAAATACTTTGCCCATCATGGGAACCAGCAGTTAGCGTAATGGCTATGTCGTTGGACTCCCACGTAGTCGACTGCGGTTCGCGTCCCGGACCCCCGGACCCAGTGGCTTAAAACGCATGCCGGGCGCGTGTGCATGCGTGCCCAAGATCCCGAGAGGAGAATGGAGGAGAAGGGATTGCGGCATGACTATCCCCCCTGGGG
>NW_006159952.1:193355-220323 GCF_000334495.1 Tupaia belangeri chinensis
CTTTCAAGGGAGGTTTTGATTTCCTGTATCACATTCTTCAATCCTAAAAGTTCCATCAGGTTCTTGTTTAAGGTATCCATTTCTTCTTTCAAGTCATTGAAGGATTTCCTCATCTCCTGGAGCTCCTTGTCTCTTTTCTCTTCCATCTCAGTTAGTTTGGTCGCTACAAATATTCTGAATTCTTTATCAGACATGTCCATTATGTCCATTGTATTGACTGTGGGGGATGTAGGCTTGATGATTTCCCTTGAGGGAGAGGCCTTTTGTCGGTTGCTCATATTTCTTGAGCCTCTGCGATTGTTCCTAGTCAGCAGGTAATCTATATTTCTTCCTAACTTATTTAAGGTATCTCTGATTGTTAAAACTTGTACAGGCTTAGAAAGTTGATGATTTATCTTATGGTTGGCCTACCTGTTCCTCACAATTACCATTAACTGTTGCCACTAGCCCTCGATGGCCCAAAGTCCTCGCTGTTTCTAAGGAGTGGTGAGCCTTCAACTGACCTAATAAGCAATACCCCAAGAGCAAAGAAAAACAAAACGATAAAAGGAAATTGCACGGCGCTCAACGCGCACCACGTACTATTAAAATCACCAAAATTCAAAGAGTCCAAAAGCTAGTGGGAAAGGGTCAGAAGATGAGTGACAGGACCAGGTTGGTCTGGCCTGCAGCCTCAGTTCGCCTGGTGTCCAGAACTGCTGGCTGGCTTGATCCAGATTGCAGGTGGGGGGGGGTGGGGGTTCGCCTTAAAGTCCCAGACAACCTACCTGGGGTCCAAGGAGGAGGAACAGTGGGGATGCCTGGAGATTCGGAAGGGTCGGGCCTGCAGCCTCCTACTGTTTCTATTTTCAAGTTAGTTTCTTAGCTTTATAATTTTTTGAAAAACAGCCTATGAATTGATGCTCATATGAAACCACTTGAAGAATAAATAAATGCTTTTGTACTTTGCATTTCAAGCAGGTTTAACCTGTAAGCTAAGTCTTTAATTAACTAATGAATTAAACAAAATTGAATACTGAAACTCTAACATTACACTCCATGCACTGTGCTTGGTATGGTTCGAGCATTTGCATAGATACAAGCTCCATGTAACTTTCCTAACAGTCTCTAGGAGGCTTAGCCTTTCCCTTTGAAAATTTAAGATTATCAAAGCAACCTGTGACAGATATATTCACAGAAAATTAGTACCAGCATTTGGTGTAATGGCTATGTTGTTGGACTCCCATGTAGTCAAGCACGGTTCAAGTCCCAGACCCGGTGGCTTAAATTCACGCCGGGTGCCTGTGTGTGCATGTCCAAGATCCCAAGAGGAGAATGGAGGAGAAGGGATTGCAGCATTGCCATCCTCCCCGGGGGGTGATTTCTCACTTTCTCTCTCTGTCTCTCTCTTTCTGGCAAGCACACATGCCCTATAGCAAAAGCCTCTCAAAAAAAGAACAAAAAAAAAAAGAAAAGAAAATTATGCACATGACCTTGGTGCATTAGGTAAAACGTGGCCTTACCCTGTGAAATTTCTTTCCACACTCAGCATTCTCAAACCTCTATCTACACTCCATAAACTCTCTTTAGGAGGCTAAGGCCCTCTTCCTCGGCTCTCATCTGTGCCTTGTTCCACCTGCTGAAATTTTCCTCCTTCAGTAAGAAAACATAATCTGGGCTGAGGATTGTATGGATAGAAAATACACTAAAGGGTGTGATTTTTGCTTCTTGGGATCAAAATCATGTGCTCTATACCAAATCCTTATGTTATTTGTCTGAAATACAGCACATTTCAGGATAAAGTTTAGATGTGCTTGGAACCATAGCTACAATTCTAAGGACAAAACACCAAGATAGAGAGGTTTTGAACTTTAATGTGGGGAAGGCCAGAAGGAAACAGGACTTTAGAATAGTGAGTAAAAACCACCAGACTTCAGTCAGTGATATGGAAAAATATTCCAAGCTTATGCAGACAAAATCTCCCAGATATTAGCTTTTCAAGATGTAGAGAACTGGGGATTCATACTTGCACAGATCTATTTCCTATTTGTGGTCTTGAATTTGGTGAAAGAATGTCTTATATGTGTCCTTAAATTTGGCGAAAATATGAACCCCATTTTTAAATAACTGACACATTCACTAAAGCAATATCACCTGTTAGTCTTTAGATACTGACAATGAATTAGTTCTAGGTAAGGTGCTAGCTTAGGTTTCTCAAAAATTATTACATAAAAAAAATCACACAAGGTTCAGGGCAAAATGCCATTCTTGAAGTTAGCGGATAGGAGGATTAGGAGGCTTGGCCCAATTCTTCCAGGATAACTCTGCCTAGCCACAGAGATTCTTTGCTTAGCAAAACTTCAGTTAAGCTTCTGGGTCATCTGCTAGGCCTATCTATGCACTTTCTTGTGAGTTCCAGATTTAGAAAATAACCCTGCCAAGTCAATTAGGCAAGAACTGCCCATTCTCCATATCTGATTATCCTGCATATCTGATCGTTCTCCAAGTTCCTCATTCTCCATCATCATTCACAAGGTTTCCATTAATCTGATTACTCTTCACAAGCATTCCTCTTAGGTTAGTTGAGCCAAAATCCCCACATTTGATGCATCCTCTTCGTAACTTTCTATCCATTGACCTACACTGGTCCTTTCCTCTAACTCCCTCTTGCCTATTCAAAGTGGAGTCCAATCTCTCTCCCTTACTACATAATGCCATTGCAGTGTTGCAAATTCTTCCTGTGATATGTCTTGACAAAGTCGTCTTACCACTGCATAACCAAATGGCATTGAGAGATTTTACCTTCACCGTGCTTCACCTGTTCTTCCCTCCTTTTAATATGACCTTAGGTAAGCTGGTATTTTCATGAAAGTCCAGAGACTGGCCTTTGGAAGCCTGGGTCTTTACTTTATGGCAGTTTCAATGTTCACAGTCTACTTCCCCTGGTGCTTTCTGACTCCCAGACTAGTTTAATAATAAAGTGCTGAGAATGTGCCTTTGAACTCTCAGGTGTGTTGCTTGGTACTTTGAGAAGAGCTTGTACTCTTCCACACCTCATGCGGGCATCTAGTTCTATGCAGGGAGATAGCTGCAAACAGACTGTGGCTTAAACCCTGCCACAAGCCTCTGAAATCTAAGACTTCAGTGTTTTCTGATCTCATATATCTTCCTGAATTAAAATTGAGCAGCTCAGTCTCAGATACACCTGTTCTCTAGAAACTGGGAGGACTTTGAGTCATCCAAGAACAGTGGCAATAGTGCAGGCTCCTGGTAAGCATCAGGGAGGTAGAGTAGCAGAGAGATCACCAATCACCTACTCCTACATGACTCTGAACACTCAGAATTAACTCAAAGAATTTAGGAAGTAATGTATAAATCACCAGATGACTAGAAATCATCGCAGAGACAAAAGAAATATGAGCAACCAAAAAAATAACTCTAAAATATCTCTCTCCCAAGGGCAACATCAATTTCCCATCATCCACAGGTAACACAATGGAACTTGGGGAAATGTCAGATAAACAATTCAGAATATTTTCAGTGACAAAAATAAATGAGATACAAGAGAAATGATTCAAAGAGCTCCAGAAAATGAGGAAGTCCTTTCATGATTTGAAAGAAGAAATAGACAGCATGAAAAAGAATCATGGTGTTAGAGATGAAGACAGTAATACAGGAAATTAAAACCTCCCTTGAAAGTATTAAAAACAAATCAGTCTCCTTCCAGAACAACAACCAGCAAAAAGTCAAAAGGTAGGAAGTACATATAATCCATTAGATGACCAGAAACTCCTACTGAAGAGGCACAAGAAATATGGAAAATCAAGAAAATATCTCTCTTCCACAGGGAAAGTACATCCACAGACAATACAATGGGACTCCTGGAAATGTCAGATAAAAATTTCAGGATATTCATAGTGACAAAGCTAACAGGGATGCAGAGAAGAGAGAAGACAAACTCCAAAGATGCAGGAGAAAAGAGACAATGAATTCCAGGAGGTGAGGAAGTTCTTCCACAATCTGAAAGAGGAAATATACACCATAAAAATGAATCAAATGGAACTGTTAGAGGTGAAGGCTGTAATAGAGGAAATCAAAACCTACCTTGAAAGTATTAAAAGCAGATTAGATCATGCAGAAGATCGAAACTCAGATGTAGAAGACAGACCCTCTCACCTAAAAAATTCACCAAAAAATCTGAGAAAATAATCCCAAAAAGTGAGAATTATATACAAGTAATACCAGATACCATTAGATGCCCAAACATCCAGATAATCAGTATATTCTTCACCAAAAGATGAAGAAACTAATCGGGGCATTGACAATCTATTTTATGAAGTCCTGGAAGAAAACTTTCCAAACCTAGAGAGGCACTCAAATATCCAGTTTCAAGAAATACAAAGGCCCCCACATAAAATCAACCCAAGAAGATCTCCAACGCACATCATAGCCAGATTGATCAAAACCACAGACAGAGATATTAAAATTAACAAGAGAAAAATGTCAAGTTACTTTCAAAAGATACCCTCATTAGACTAACATTGGACTTCTTGTCGGACACAATGCAAGCAAGGAAAAAATGAGAAAATATATTCAAAGTGTTAAGTGAAAAACAATTTCAACCAAAAACATTGTTTCCAGCAAGATTGTCCTTCATGTAGGAAAAAAAGATTAAAATATTCTCTGATAAAACCTGAAAGAATTTACCAACACCAGACCAGTTCTTTGAGAAGTTCTGAAGGGAGTACTATACCAGGAAAACTAAAGACAGACAAATAAGAGAACAAAAAATGACCAAGAGAAAGGTCAACTTAATGGTAGGGACAAGTTATGAAATACTAGTAATAATGTTGAATGTTAATGGAAAGGTCAAACCACAGTGACATTGCAAATTTAACGAAAGAGATTACATGAGACTGAACTGGTGAAACAGAATTCTATGACTTTTTTCTAAAACATTACTCATTTTCTTCTATGCTTTGTCTCCCAGACTTAAGGATTTTTTTTATTTCTTTTGAGTTGTTGGGTTCAGCAATTTGTTAAAGAATTTTTAAAATTGAAATATAAAATTTTCTCCCTTCCTGGCCCCTTTGCAAGTGAAAAGTATTTGTGAGCGTTCTTATTTTGTGACAGAATGGTTATTTGCATAAGTTCAATAGTACAATAGTATCTGTTGCCTTGCATCAGAAACTGAATTTTTATGGGGCTTTGTGCAAACAGCAGACCAAATTGAGATTAACCTAATTTATTTATTTATTTTGCAAATAAGTTAATTTAGTAAAAGGGGGAATGGATAGAGAGGGAAAAAAATGTTTCAGAAGAAAATTACAGTGCACTTGTCACTAAATTATAGCTTTGTCCATACTTTAAGGTCTTCTGTGAATCAGTAAAACATGGAAAAAGAAGTTTAGTATGGTAGAGAGGAAGAGGAAAGGGGAAGAAAAAATGGGTAAACGTATGCTTAATTGACAAAAAATGAGAAACTATTTGCTGATGGTAATGTATATAGTAATATCCTTGTCTTTACTGACATGTATAGTTTTTGTGTTACAAAAACAAATGTACACTGTAAAGACATGGCAAAATGTAAATTAAAATAAACAAAGAAAAAAATTTTAAATGATACAATTTTTTAAAAATTTAAATCATGCAAAAGACTGAATCTTGTATGTAGAAGATAAAATCTCTGACCTAAATATATATATATTAGGCATATATATATTTGTATAAAATGAGGACAATATACTAGAAATACTAGATACCACTAGATGCTCAAACATCAGGATAATTGGTATCCCAGAAGGTCAAGAAAATAAAAAGGACATTGATAATTATTCTATGAAAACCTGGAGGAAAACTTTCAAACCTAGAGAGCCATTCAAATATCCAGACCCAAGAAATACAAAGAATTCCAAATAGAATCAACCCAAGATCTTCTCCAAGAAACATCACAGCCAGATTGGCCAAAATCAGACAAAAACAAGATACTAAAATTGGCAAGAGAAAAACATCAAGTTACTTACAAAAGTTATCCCAACATGGGGGACCAGCAGTTAGCGTAATGGCTATGTCACTGGACTCCCATGTAGTTGACCGCAGTTCGAGTCCCGGACTCAGTGGCTTAAACTCATGCCGGGCGCGTGTGCGTGCATGCACAAGATCCCGAGAGGAGAATGGAGGAGAAGAGATTGTGGCATGGCCATCCCCCTGGGGGGGTGATTTCTCGCTTTCTGTTTCTCCGTCTCTCTGTCTTTCTGGCGAGCGCATGCGCCCTATAGCAAAAAACCTCTCAAAAGAAAAAAAGGTTATCCCATCAGGTGAACACTGGACCTCTTATTGGAAATAATGCAGGCAAAGAAAGAATGTAGAAATATAGTCAAAGTATGGGACCAGCAGTTAGCGTAATGGCTATGTCGCTGGACTCCCATGTAGTCGACCGCAGTTTGAGTCCTGGACCCGGTGGCTTAAATTCACGCCAGGCATGTGTGCATGTGTGCCCAAGATCCCAAGAGGAGAATGGAGGAGAAGGGATTGCGGCGTGGCCATCCCCCCTGGGGCGGGGGGTGATTTCTCGCTTTCTGTCTCTCTGTCTCTCTCTATCTTTCTGGCAAGCCCACGTGCCCTATAGCAAAAACGTCTCAAAAAAAAAAAAAAGTTTGGGAACCAGCAGTTAGCGTAATGGCTATGTCGCTGGACTCCCACGTAGTCAACCACGGTTCACGTCCTGGACCTGGTGGCTTAAAACTCACACCGGACGCGTGAGCGTGCATGCCCTAGATCCCAAGAGGAGAATGGAGGAGAAGGGATTGCGGCATGGCCATCCCCTCTGGGGGGTGATTTCTCGCTTTCTGTCTCTCTGTCTCTCTCTGTCTGTCTGGCGAGCGCACGCGCCCTATAGCGAAAACCTCTCAAAAAAAAAAAAAAGAAGAAGAAGAAATATAGTCAAAGTGTTAAATGGAAAGCAGTTTCAACCAAGATTACTATACCCAGCAAGATTATCATTCATTTGGGAAGAAAAGACACGAACATTCCCAGATAAACAAAACCTGAAAGAATTTACCAACTTTAGACCAGCTCTTGAAGAAGTTCTGAAGGGAGTGCTATACCAGGAAAACTAAACTAAACAGACAGATATAAAAGAATGAAAAAACAACCAAAAAAAAATGACTCAATGATAGGAACATGTCCAGAAATATCGATAATAACATTGAATGTTAATGGAGTCAATCCTCCAATCAAGAAACAAGGCTGGCTGAATGAATAAAAAATACAGAAACCCTCTACCTGTTGCCTACAAGAAATGCACCTCATGGATTAAAAACATATATAAACTAAAAGTGAGGGGCTGGAAAAAGGTATTCCATGCAAACAAAAATAAAAAAAGGGCTGGAATCACGATACTGATTTCAGACAAAATAGGCTTTAAGACAAAAACTGTAAGAAGAGACAAAGAAGGACATTATATAGAAGTAAAAGGGCTAATTCATCAAGAAGATGTAAGGTTTATACATTTCTATGCACCCAACTCAGGAGCCACTAAATACATGAAGGAAAGGCTGCTAGAACTAAAAGAAGAGATAGGCTACTACTCTATAATGATTGGTGATCTCAATACCCCATTATCTCCTTTAGACAGATGTTCTAGACAAAAAAAATAAGCAGAGAGATACAGGTCCTAAATGATACTATAAATCAAATAGACTTGACAGACATCTATAGAACTTCCCACCCTAAGACCACAAAATACATTTTTTCTTACCCCCACATGGAACCTTTTCAAAGATCAACCCATATGCTAGGACACATATCAAGCCTTTACAGATTCAAAGGCATAGAAACTATATCCAACATTTTCTATAACCATGATGAAATTAAATTTGATATTAGTTTCAGGGGAAAAAATCCTCAAAAATACACAAACACATGGAAACTAAATAATGTACTTCTGAATGACTTCTCAACTATTGAAGAAATTAAATCTGAAATCAAAAGGTTCATGGAAGCAAACGATAATGAGCACATGAGTTTCCATAATCTATAGGATACCATAAAAGCAGTCATAAGAGGGAAAGTCATAGCAATTAGTGCACATAGAAAAAGATGGAAAGGTGGCAAATAGACAACCTAACATTGTGCCTCAGGGAATTAGAAAAACAAAACAAACAAATAAACAAAAACCCAAAAAGTGCCAGGAGAAAAAAAAAAACAATAAAGATTCAAGCAGAAATAAATGAAATAGAAAATAAATAAACTGTACAAAAAATAAATGAAAGCAAAAGCTGATTCTTTGAAAAGATTAATCAGATTGACACACTGTTAGCTAGACTGATTAAGAAGAAGAAAGAAACCAGATAAATCAAATACGTAATGAAACAGGCAATACTACAACAGACACAATAGAAATACAAAACATCATTAGAGGATACTATGAGTGACTACATGTCAACAAATAAGAGAACATGGAGGAGATGGACAAACTCCTAGATGCATATAATCTACCAAGATTGAATCAGGAAAACATAGAAAGCCTGAAAAGACCCATAGCAAGCAATGAGTTTGAACAGCAATAAATAACCTCCCAAGAAAGAAAAGTCCAGGTCCCAATGACTTCGCTTCTGAATTGTACAAAATTTTAAGGAAGAGTTAACCCCTATCCACTCAAATTATTTCTAAAGATCCCAAAGGAAGGAAACCTCTCAAATTCGTTTTATGAAACCTCCATCATGCTCATTTCCAAAACAGATAAAGACATGACAAAAAAGGAAAACTACATACCAATATCTCTGATAAATATAGATGCAAAAATTCTCAACAAGATATTTGCTAATAGAATCTAACAACATATAAAAAAAGTAGTATTCCAGGGATACAAGATTGGCCAAGAAAGATCATTTTTCAACACAGTGAAAGCCATATATGGAAAACCTGTAGCTATCATTATACTGAATAGGCAGAAACTGAAAGCGTTTTCACTGAAAACTGGTACTAGACAAGGCTGCTCACTTTCTCTGCTCCTTTTCCATATAGTGCAGAAAGTCTTAGCCAATGCAATCAGAAAAGAGAATGATAGGTATTAAAATAGGCAAAGAAGAGTTGAAAATATCTTTACTCACATGTGACATGATGGTATATTTAGAAGACTCCAAGTCTTCCATGAAAAACTTTTCAAAGTAATAAATGAATACAGTAAAGTGGGAAGATAGAAAATCAACATCCAAAATCTATAGCATTTCTATATATAACAAGGTGACCAAGGTAAAACTGAAGAAAGGACTCCCTTTTACCATAGCCACAAAATGTATAAGATAAACCTAACTAAGGAAGTCAAAGATCTTTACAAAGGAAACTATTAAAAATCTTTAAAAACATATTAAAAATTACACAAAAAAGTGGAAGAATATCTCATGTTCCTGGATTGGGAGAATTAATATAATCAAAATGGCAAGTCTACCCAAATTAATCTACATATTTAATGCAATTCCAATCAAATTAACAGAGATATTCTTCACAGATCTAGAAAAGACGAAAATAGAACTTGTCTGGAATCATAAAAGACTTTGTATTGCCAAAGCAATCCTGCACAAGAAGAGTGGAGTGGGCGACATATCACTCCCTGACCCAAAAATGTACTATAAAGCTGTGATAAAACAGCATGGTATTGGCACAAAAAATAAATAAATAAAAGACAGGCAGACCAATGAAATAAAATAAAGATCCCAGAAATAAACTCCAAAACATACAGCCAACTGCTTTTTGACAAAGGATACCAGTCAATCCAGTGGGAAAAGGAAAACCTCTTTAGCAAATGGTGCTGGGAAAACTGGTTTTCACCTGCAGAAAGATGAAACTGAATTACCATCTTTCATCATTAACAAAAATCAACTCAAAATGGATCAAAGATCTGAACATAAGACCTCAAACTATAAAACTACTAGTGGAAAACACTGGGGAAACTCTGGGAACAATGGAGTAGGCAAAGATTTCTTAAGATTCCCCAAAGCATGAGCAAGTGTGATTACATCAGATTAAGAAGTTTCTGTGCAGCAAAGGACACAGTAATTAGTATGAATTGACAACTCTTGGAATAGGAGAACATTTTTGTAAACTATGCTCAGATAAGGGACTGATAACCAGAATTCACAAGGAATTCAAGCAGCTTACCAGGAAAAAAAAAAAAGAAAGAAAAAGAAAGATTAACCCAACTAAAAGATAAGAAAATGAGCTGAACAAACAACTCTAAGGAAGACAGCCAAAAAGCATAAGAGGAAATGATCAACATCTCTCATCATATAAGGTTGATGCAGGTTAAAACCACAATGAGTTACCACCTAAGCCCTATCAGAATGGTAAACATTAAAGATACAAAAAATGATAAGCCTTGGCAGGGTTGTGGTGAAATGGGAATTCCCCTACACTGCTAGTGAGAATGTAAATTGGTCCATCCACTATGGAAAACAATATGGAGGCTTCTCAAAGACCAACAAATAGAAATATCATATGATCCAGCAATTCCACTCCTGGGTATCTATTCAAGGAACAGGAGAATGCTCAGTCGGAAAAGCATTTGCACATCAATGTTTATTTTGGCATTATTCACAATTACTAAGACATGGAACCAACCCAAATGTCCATGATAAGATGAATGTATTGAAAAAATATGGCACATATACTCTATGGAATACTATTCAGCCATTAAAAAAAGACCCTGGCATTTAATAGAAAGTGGTTGAATATGGAAGATTTATTGCTAGGTGAAATAAGCCAGGCTATGAAAGAGAGACATTGTATGTCTCCACTTAATATATACTAACTGTCTACAGTCTACAATAGAGATTGAAAGATTGGAGGACATAAGAGCAGTGAAAATAGTTATGGACAATAGAAAAAGTGTGGAAGGAGAGTGAGAGAGTAGAAGAGTACAGAGAAGAAAATCATGGAGAAAAAGTAGAGATGAAAGACATTTGTTGGACACAGAAATGGTTTATTACCTGTTGATGATGACGTGTATAGTATTCTCAACTGGATTGGTCTGAAGTGTATTTCTTGGTTAATGTTTATTTCTTTGTTATTAATATTATTTCTTGTTAATTTCTTGGTTAATGTTTGGTTAGTTCTCTTTACAAGTCAGATGATGTATAGTGATCGAATGTTTAAAAAATAATAAGAATAATCATTTTTAAAAATAAACTGGTGAAAATGAAATGGAGGGATAAGAACAAATGGTCAAGAATTAGAATCATTTTTAATCACTGCAGGCATTTTGTTAATATATTTATTTTCCTTAGAATGAAACTGACACTTGCAACACTCCATGCAAATCGTCCATTGCAATCATTATCCTCATCCAGAAAATGCAACATAGAATAGGACCCTATCATTTAGCTTGATGGTTCTCAAAGTACTGTCCCTGATGAGTAACAATAGCCATTTTTAGAAAGTTGTTAGAAAAATATGTCTGGAATCCCATCTGAGACTTAGAGAACCAAAATGTTAGAAAGTAGAAACATTAGCCATCTGATTATGAGACCTCCATGTGATCCTCACACATTCTGAAATTTGAGCCCCACTGCCATAGGTTAAACTAAGTAAAGGAGCTTAAGTAGAATGCTCAGAATAATATCTGGACCCTAAGGGTTCTATAGTTGCAGTATCTTCAGCATCAGTGTTATCATGGAAGGAATCTTCTCTAATAAGCATTCATGTCCGAGAGTTCCAGGAATACAGAGATAGAGATGCCCTTCCTCTGGGGTAGCTGCCACAGCAGGTGCACATGCAAGCTGAATCTACCAGAACAAAGGTGTTCCATTTCTACCACTTCCCAAAGGGATTGATTTTGCTCCCACTCCTTCTTTATCTGTAAATATGTATCATGGTTTTTATTGGGATATACTTCTCATACATAAAAATCACCATCCCACAGAGTAGACTTCAATGGTTAAGAGTATTCTAACCATAGAGACCAGTAGTTAGCCTAATGGCTATGTCACTGAACTCTCACGTAGTCGATTGCGGTTCAAGTCCCAGACCTGGTGGCTTAAACTCATGCCGGGCTCATGTGCGTGCGTGCCCAAGATCCCGAGAGGAGAATGGAGTTGCAGTATCTTCAGCATCAGTGTTATCATGGAAGGAATCTTCTCTAATAAGCATTCATGTCCGAGAGTTCCAGGAATACAGAGATAGAGATGCCCTTCCTCTGGGGTAGCTGCCACAGCAGGTGCACATGCAAGCTGAATCTACCAGAACAAAGGTGTTCCATTTCTACCACTTCCCAAAGGGATTGATTTTGCTCCCACTCCTTCTTTATCTGTAAATATGTATCATGGTTTTTATTGGGATATACTTCTCATACATAAAAATCACCATCCCACAGAGTAGACTTCAATGGTTAAGAGTATTCTAACCATAGAGACCAGTAGTTAGCCTAATGGCTATGTCACTGAACTCTCACGTAGTCGATTGCGGTGCAAGTCCCAGACCTGGTGGCTTAAACTCATGCCGGGCTCATGTGCGTGCGTGCCCAAGATCCCGAGAGGAGAATGGAGGAGAAGGGATGGCCGTGTGGCCATCCCCCCTGGAGGATGATTTCTCACTTTCTATCTCTCTGTTTCTCTCTGTCTTTCTGGCGAGCACAAGCGCCCTGTAGGAAAAAAACTCTCCAAGAAAAAAGAAAAAAAGAGTATTCTAACCATTACCAACATCCCAACCCAGCACAGTTCCATCGCATCAAAACACAAGCCAGAACTGAGCATTCATAGCGAGTCCCAAGTCCACTCTCATGCTTCCATAATAAACATTCTCCATCTGTGAATTTAGCTCTTTGGGAGAATTCAGGTAAAGGAAATAAATAATGCAAAATCTACGTTTCTGCTGTCTTTCACTTCAAATAAAGTTTTCTTTTTTTATCTTTTTCTGGGAAAAAATTTCTTTTTCCATTTCTGTCAACAAATTTCTTAACAATAATGGACTCAATTTTGTAATTAAAGCTATAAAGAAATAACCCATAATGCTCTCTTAGGGTGAATTTATTAGCGTAAAGGCTAACACCACATTAAGTATACAAATGACAAAAGATAACAAATTCAATTCTTCATCCTTCCTGAAATTTCTCTTAAAAAGCAGAAAAGCAGTGTCAGTACTGCTTCCAGTGGTCAACTAAACAAATCAGGGAACAAAACAGAGCAAACCAGTTGACACAGATACTGACTTAACAAACAGAGGTCATACTCCTAACCATCTGGTTTCCCTGCCTAGTATCAGACCACCTACTCCTTACTTTCTTGAAAAGAAAAACACACACACACACTCACTGACATATTGCAAGCAATCCCTCTTCCAGGGTTCCAGTCCAAATACTAACATGTGCCAAACCAAGTCCAGTCTGTGGAAGCAGACTACATTGCATGAAATTTTACTGTCCATTTTGAGGTTAATTTTCCCAGTCCTATGGCCCAATAGAAATGACAAAGGAGAACATGAACATATCCAAAATGTTCATGCACAAGGATTTCCCTTTGTCCATATACTTACCCAGCTTACAACTCTTTGTTTCCTTGATAATGGGCACCTATGGTAAGATGATAGCTCCTTGTGGTTTAAAGTTATGCATCTGCTATGAATAGTGATGTTGAAACTTTCTTCACATGCTTTTTGTCATTTGTTTATCTTTCATGGAGAATTGTCAGCTCAGATTGATTAACTATTTTTAATTTGGTCTTTTGGTTGGCCAGCTACGTGAGTTTCTGTGTATTCATTTTCTGTCATGTGAATACTTTGCTAATATTTTCCCCATACTGTAGATTGTCTTTTTACTCTATTGCTTGTTTCCTTCACTGGGCAGAAGGTATTTGATTGGTGTAGCATCATTGTGTCTATTACTGGAAGTTTTGCCAGTGCTTTTGGATTCTTATTTTAAAATTAATTATGGTGGATATTTTAAAAGTACCTGATATAAGTTCACCTCATTGTGCTTACACAGTCAGCAATTGGTGGATATTTGACTGCTATCCTTTTTGTTTTTTCTTTATAAACATTGCTGCTATGAACTTTTCATCTTCAGTCTTTTGCTCACCTGTTTTATTTCTGTGTTGCACATACCAACAAGAAAAAAAAAAAAACGCTATGTCTAACTTATGAGAAACTACCAGATTGTTTTCCACAGTGGTTACACCATTTTATTTTCCAGAATAAAAGGAAGAAAAATGAAAAAGAAGAAAATTGAGATTTCTCTGAATTACTTTCTGTGTCTAGTTTTGGGTTTTTATTTGTATGAGCACTGGGAATTGTACACGTTTTTTCTTATTATTGTTTATTATTTGGATTGAGGAGCATGAAAGAGTTAAGAAATAAAAATGTTTGTTGGAAATATAAAGTTTGAATAACCAAAATTAGATAATATTCCCATGTTTCCATTTTTTTTTAATTTATTTTGAAGAGGTTTTTGCTTTAGGGCACATGTGCTTGCCAGAAAAAGAGAGAGAGACAGAAAGCAAGAAATCAACCCCCAGGGAGCATACCCACACTGCAATCTCTTCTCCTCCATTCTCCTCTCGGGATCTTGGACATGCACGCACATGTGCCCAGCATGAGTTTAAATCGTCTAGTCCAGAACTCGAACCACAGTCGACTACATGGGAGTCCAACAACATAGCCATTACACCAACTGCTGCTCCATTTTAAAACCCACATCACAGCTATGATTGCACTAAATGGCTTAGCAGAAAAAGTACTGTCCAAGAGTAACAATTTTCAGTATTACCATGACACAATTTATTACCCAAACAACTTCAGAATGTAGATAGCTCCACAGTCATTTCTTGTAGGCATACCCTGTGGACAAATGGCACAGCCTCGCCCAGTCAGAGTTTCATCCACTATAAATTGAAAGTAATTCAACCACCTCATAAGTTTGTGGACCAAATTAAACAAGAGTATATGAATGTTGCTATAACCAGCCACATACAGAAGTTCACCCTCCAACCTTCTTAATGGTAATGATTTAATGCTTGCCCAAATGTTAGTCAAAATTGGAAGTCTTGGTTCAGCTCATGGCCTGGTGGATAAGGGAGTTGGATCCCACATGTCCAGTGGTGCAGTTCTAGTCTCAGGAATGGTGGCTTGAAAATCATGTAGAGCGTGTGTGCATGTGTGACCAAAATCCCAGAAGGAGGAAGAAATGGAGGGGAAGCAATGGCTACATAACTATTCCTTACAGGGTGTGCTTTCTCCCTTTTCCTCTTCCTCTCTGTCTCCCTGTATCTCTGGTGAGCCCATGCGCACTCCAGTAAATTTAAAAAACAAAAAAATTGTAAAATAGCTATAGCAAAGAAGCCTTGTTGAGTCACTTGACCAGGAACACTGTACCCTTCCCCATCCTGGATGTTTGATCAGATTTCCCATATCCACTGTCCCCCAGGTGCTGCTGGATCACCTGACCTATCTTCTCCCAGAATCCTGTTAGGTCAGTTTAACCAGAATAACTCTTATCCCTGGTATTTCATCTTAGTAGTTATCCATCCACTGACCCCCCGAACTATTCCCTAACTGTAAATTCTCATGTGCTCATGCTGAATTCAGAATTGAAAGCCATCTCTCTCACTACATACAAAACTATTGCATTGTTCTAGCCACGTTTTGATATGTATGGTTCTGGAAAAAGTCTTCCTTTACCATGTTTTATCAATTGGTATTAAATGATCTCTTCTTGAACAGTGGTTCACCTGTCTTTTCTTCCATTAGCCATTAGTCCACATTGCCGACACCCTCACTGAAGCTCAGAAACAGGCACTGACCAGTCATGGGACTTGACTTTCTGACGAACTCAGTGTCCACCATCTACTTCGGGTAACCTCTGACTTCTACAGCAGACTGTCAAGCATTAATTTGGGCCAGGAAGAGAAAAGAGAAGTGAGGCTCAAAGCTCCTGCTCCTTTTGTATGCCACTCTGGTCTGATGTGCCCTTGAGTTCCCTCTTTGCTTTAGAAAACAGGCACTAACCACCATTTATTATGCATCACCACAAACACCCTCAGTTTTGAAATGAGGCATGAAATCACACCCACCTCAAAGGTGGGTCCTGAAAAGTGGCATCTGCATCTCGGGCACTTTTGAGATAACAACTTCTTACACTCTATCCCAGACCTACTGCATCAGAAACTGGGGAGGTGCCATTCAGTCACCTGAATTCTCAGTTCTCCAGGGCATCCTGATGCATACTGGAGTTGGCCACCATTCTCACAGGCGGGGTGCAGGGATTTCACTGGGGAGCGTTTGCAGAATGCTCAGAACAATACAGGGCAATACCAACATATTTTTTAACTACTTGTATAATTGACATCAGCATGGCAGAAATTTTCCTTAAAATAATTTACTATTGGGACAGGCAGATGGCATGATGGTTAAGGACACTGGACTCCCACATGGCTGATTGCAGCTCAAGTCCAAGACCTGGCAGCTCGTTTTCTCACTTTCTCTTGCTCTCCTCCCTGTTACTCTGTCCCTCTCTAGTCAGATTAAAATAGATAAAGTTAAATAAAATAATTCTTTTTAAAAAAAAGTTTTAAAAAAATAATTTGCTGTTCTTGAGGACCAGAAATATACAAAGAAAGTTGCCCCTCTTCTGGTATAATCTGAACAGCAGGCATGCTTTTAAGCTGGGTCTCTTGCAGCATAGAGTTCTTTCTTGTCTCTATAATTTATTCTGACACAGGGATTGAGCTTTTCTTATTTCTCTCTCTCTCTCTCTCTCTCTCTCTCTCTCTCTTTCTCCTCTCTTTTTTAATTTGCCAGAGGTTTCATGGACAGACCGGAGAGAGACAGAGAGAGATAAAGCACGCCCCACCCCCATTGCCGCCAATGGAGCATGGAGCATGGTCACACTACAATTCCTTCTCTTCTAAGATTTGGAGCACACACACACACACACACACACAGAGAGAGAGAGAGAGAGACAGAGAGAGAATGGTTTTCAAGCAGCAAGAGCCATGATTTGAAGTGACCCATCAGCTATGTGGGATCAGGCACGCTTAACCAGCAAGCCACAGAGCCAGTCCAGGGTCTCTATTCGTATACACAGTGCATAATTTCTACTTGGAAATACATCTCATAACATAATGTTCATCATCTTAAAGTGGACATCTTGATGGTTGATAGTATTTCAGTGATGCTATGCAATCAGAGAAAGATCTCATTCCAGCACATTTCCACCACATCAAAAACAAACCTCATACTCATTATTCACAGTGAGTGAGTCCCAATACCCACTACCCCACTCCTATAATAAACTTTATGTATAGATTTGTCTATTCTGGACATTTCAGGTAAATGGTATCAAAAAAATATGTTATCTTTTGTTTCTGCCTTCTTTCATTTAATATACTATTTCAAAGTTTAGCTATTAGGTCATTGGGAAAGTCATGACATATAAACTGCATCATGACTTTTCCAACGACCCAATGTATTGGAGCATGCATAAGTAACTCTTTTTTTTCTTCTGGTAAATGATGGAAAAGTACACATCCATTTTCTAAAAATAATTTTATTGCAATTTCTTTTTTTTTTTTTAGAGGTTTTTGCTATAGGGCACATGCTCTCATCAGAAAGACAGAGTGAGACAGAGACAGAAAGTGAGGAGAAATCACCCCCCAGGGGGGATGGCCACACTGCAATTCCTTCTCCTCCATTCTCCTCTTGGGATTTTGGGCACGCACTCACATGCGCCCAGTGTGAGTTTAAGCCACCAGGTCCGGGACTCGAACCACAGTCGACTACATGAGAGTCCAGAGACATAGCCATTATGCTAACTACTGGTCCCATGCAATTTCTGATTTACATATTTTTGTGATATTTCTCAGGTTCAATCTGGTTTTTCCAAAGCATATATCTTGTGAATATTAATCAAATCAAAGAAATGAAAATATTTACCATCCTCAACAATTATCATTACTCTGTGCTGCTCACATTTGAAATTTGTTCTACCATATATACAGAAATGTACAATAAATTGCCACCGGCATCCTTTCCTTTATGTGCAACACTACGCCATAACTCATGGCGCTCGCTTCCATACACTCCTCTGTCCGCTCTCCTGTATCTCTCCTTGGCCTTCTTATCTCCACTTTCCAGCTTCTGCTTTTCACCATTATAAACATTATACTTCTATGCAATCAATTCTTTAAGCTTCGGCTGAAGACAGAATAGCCATGAAATTTGTCACTGAAAACACAGTGGTTTTTTTCCCCCCTCAGAACCTGACTTATTTCATTAAGCATAATTTCTTCCATGTTTGTTCCTTTGCCTCAAATGACAGGATTTCATGCCCTATGTGGCTTAAGACTATTCCGTTTTGTTTACATACCACATTTTCTTCATCCATTCATCAGGCACTTATATTAATTCCTTATGTTAGCTATTGTGAATAATGATGTCATAAACATGGTTGTGCAGGTATCTCTTCCACACATTGCTTTCCTATCCTTTGGATTTATACCCAGTAGGAAGGTTCTCCCTCTTGTCCTTTCTCTTATTTCTGAAGAACGTCTATTCTGCTTTCCGCACTAACTATACTAATTTCTATTCCGAGCAAGCACTCATGAGGATGCCTCTTACGTTACATCCCTGCAAGCACTTACGATTCTTTCTTTACTTGGTAATAGCCTTTCTGGCTATGGTGAAATAGCTACAGGTGATCTTGGCTTATGCGTCTCTTATGATTAGCAGTGATGAATCTTCATATGCCTTTTGCCCTTTGTCTGTCTTTCGTGGAGAATTCTCTTCCATACTGTAGGTTGCCTCTTTACTTTATTGCTTGATTCCTTTACTGAAGAGAAATGTCCTTGGTTGGTGTCACATCACTTTGTTTATATTGGTGTTTTTGCCAATGCTTTTGGGCTTTATCTAGAAAACCTTTATGGTTGATATTATGTAAGTACATTATATGATACATCACGTTTTGCTTACACATTCACCATTTAGTGGATATTTTACTGCTTCTACAATTTTTTGTTTTATGAACATTGCTGGTATGAACTTTTCTTCTCTCATTTTTCTGCTCACCTATGCTTTTATTTCTCTGGAGTACACATCCAAGAGGGTAACTGGTGTCTAATTTTTGAGAAACTTTTAATATTCGTTTTTAAGTTTTCCTTACAAGTAAAGGGAGGAAATTTGGAATTTGTTAAACTTGCTTTCTGAGTGTACTTTTTAGATTTTCTTTTTTGCAGGTAGTAGAACTGTAAAGCATATGTCCTTTTATGCCTTATTATTTATTGTCACAATTGATCTGAGTTGAATATATATATGTATATATATATATATGGCATTTTGAAAACAAAAATCACAAAATATTTTTCAATTTTTATTTTTAAAACCTCCTTTACAATTAAAAAAAAAAAGTGAATCCTAAACAGCAGCAACTATTTTTAGTATCCCTTGACACATTTTACTACTCAATCCTGGACTTGACCTCTTGATGGTCTCAGTGTCCCCAGTCCATGACTCCTGGTTCACTCTGACTCTCAGTGTTAAGTCTGCCAAGTAGTTCATTGGGTCAAGGGAGAAATAAGAACTGGGGCGCAAAGCTAACTTCCCCTTTTTATGCCCTTCTCTGGCCTGACAAGCACTTCAGTGATTTCTTTACTGGAGAAAACAACCAGACACCACCATCCTTGACCTGGACATCCTGATGCACACCTGTGCAGCAAGGCTGCCATTCCCATCCTGCAGGCCAGTGACTGAGCAAACAGCTGGTGAGAGGCAGGCTCAGGACCTAAAGCTGGGTGCTTCTGACTCCTAAGTTCAAACTCTGTCCACTACACTGGCCAGCATTTCTTTTGGAAACCTGAATTCTTTGAGCAACTAGTGAAAACTATAAAGAACCCCACAAATGTAGTGGCTCTCTTGTCTTTCAGAATTTAACAGTGGAGAGTCACTTTGCCAGTGAAGGTCCTCTGTCTGTAGCATGCAGATCTGAGGTCTTCAATGGGAACATTCAATCCAGATACATCCATCCATAGAACTTCAAGTCAAGGCTCAGATTCCTCCTATTAATAACTAGGGCAGCGGTTCTCAACTTTTCTACTCAATAAGATTCCTGGGAAGCCCAGGTTGCACCCCACAATGATATCTGGGTATCCAGGAGGACCACACAATTTTCCCAAGGTCCTCAGGTGATTGCAATGTGTTGTTTGGAATCATGAAACCAAGTCTTTCTGTGTCATCAGTATTGTGGAGGCATCTAGTTTACCCCAAGCAAACTAGAGCCCTCCCCTGCCTACTGGAGACATCCCAGTTTAAGGGAGCAATGAGCATTAGTCGGGCTTAGCTCTGAAGCATGCCCTTCCCAGAGTTTCCTTTTCTTTTCTTTTCTTTTCTTTTCTTTTCTTTTCTTTTCTTTTCTTTTTTTTTTGAGAGGTTTTTGCTATAGGGTGCGTGCACTCACCAGAAAGAGAGATAGAAAATGAGAAATGACCCCCCCCACAGGGGGATGGCCACGCCGCAGTCCCTTCTCCTCCATTCTCCTCTTGGGATCTTGGGCACTCACACACATGCGCCCAGCGTGAGTTTAAGTCACCGGGTCCGGGACTCAAACCTCAATCAGCTACATGGGAGTTCAGCGACATAGCCATTACGCCAACTGCTAGTCCCCCTGGAGTTTCATTTTGAACTGCCACCTTCAGCCCAAGTCGGTGGTTCTCAGGAGGGTGACTTTGGCTCTCCAGGGACCCTGGGCAATGATGGAGACATTTTTGTCTGTCAGTAAGGATGTTTGGAGGATGCTACTGACACCTAGTGGGCACAAGCCAGATGTGCTACTAGAGTTCCCACAAGGCACAGGACAGCCCCACAACAGAATCATCCACACCCTGATGTTGATCATGCCCAGGTTCAGAAATGCTGATCTACTTGATCTAACGTGTGGCTCAGAGAGTGATGCGACGTGAGGAGAGGGATTAGAAGGTTTGCTGCAAAGCACATCGGGGGCATCCCTAAGCTTCCACAGGGATGGCATTTTGATGATTGTTGATAAACTTGATAGATAAACCAAATCTTTCTTATTTCTGTTGTTAAAAAACGGTTCACTTTTGGGCCAGCAAGTGACATGGAGGTTAAGGTTCTGAATCCCACATGGGTGGCTGTGCAGTTTGAGTTCTGGACCCAGTAGCTTGAAAATCATGCTGAGCACATGTGCGTGAGTACCCAAAACCCCAAGAGGAGAATGGAAAAGGGATTTTGGCATGGTCATCCCCCCAGGGGGAGTGATTTCTCTCTCTCTCTCTCTCTCTCTATATATATATATATACACACACACACACACACACACACACACATATATATATAGACACACACACACTCATATATATATATATATATATATATATATATACACACAAAAAAGGTTACTTTTATTTATTTGGAAATTGCTTCTCAGCTTTTCTACTTTTTCTTTTCTTTTTTTTTTTTTTCAAAGAGATTTTTGCTATGTGTTCGAGACTCAGTTCCAGGTTTCTGGAGGAAAGACTCTTATGGGACAACTTTGGGTCAAGGATGTGTCTTTGATGAAATCATATTTGTGTGTGTGTGTGTGTGTGTGTGTGTGTGTGTGTGAGTGTGTGAGAGAGAGGCTCAAATACAAGTGTAGCAGCTGATGGTCTCCACCTGGACGAGGGGGTAAGGAAGAGGGTCCAGATGGCTCCTGTGGGATCTCTCAAGGACTGGAAGAGAACCAGGTGGAACATCGACATTTGAGGAATCAAAAGGTGAAGAGAAGTTGGCAAAAGCAAATGAGAAGGTGCATCCACAGAGTTAGAAAGACAGTCAGACAAGAGGCAAGTGGACAGAAGCTCAGGGAAGACACCCCTCAAGAAGGAGGCTCGGCCACAGATCCAGTGGTGCCAACAAGCCGGGTAATGGGAGGACTGACTCACGTCCTCTATGCTGGGCACTTGAGGTTATTCTGACCACTCGCAGCAGGAGTTAAAGAAGGGAGATGGCCAGTGTAGACAGGTCGTCTACATTCCAGGATCTAGAAGGTTGGATGAAGACAGAGAAGGCAATAACAGGAGGAATGTCTTGGGATAGGGTACTTTTTGTTATTTTCCTAAAGCCAAGGAATTTAATGTGTAATTAAATGCCAGTAGGGGAAACTAGGGGTGGGGTGGGCTGGCATGGAGACTGGGCTTCTCAGCTATGATGCAGAGTCTTTGAGGACATAGGAGAGGGCAGATGGAGAGTTGAGGCCACAGGATTACAACTCAGAATATAGAAAAGCCCCCCAGTCTGTGAGAAATTAGCAAAACAGGACTTAATTTCCTACACAGAAAACGTGACCTGTGTGTGGATTTTTGTGTATATGTATGTGTGTGTATGTCCATGGTGTTTTCCTAGACGGTCTCACTGTCACGATGCTGCTGCATAGTTGGGACTGTCAGAGTGTGCCACCCCACGGGGAGTTTTAGAGTAGGCCTGGAATCTAACCTGGGCATCCCATGTGGCTTCACCCTGCTGAGTAATAGCATCCAGTGTGTACAGCTGTGGCTGAGGCAAAATATCATCTTTTTCATGGTTGAAAGATGATGTCTTAGATGCTTCAACGGGGAAGACTAAATATTTTCATTTTTAAAAAAATCTAACACTGCTTTTGCTTTCTACTTTTTTGAAGCTTCTTAAGAAATTACTTTGGGGCTAGCAGATGGCATAATGGTTACATTGCTGGACTCCCATGTAGCTGACCACGTTTCGAGTCCCCAACTGGCAGCCTAAAACTCACCCTGGGTGCCTGTGTGTGTGTGTGTGCCCAAAATCCCGAGAGGAGAATGGAGTAGAAGGGACTGAGGTATGGCCATCTTCCTTCAGAGGTGATTTCTCACTTTCTGAGTCTCTGTCTTTCTGGCGAGCCCACACACCCTATAGCAAAAATCTTCCTCTAAAAAAAAAGAGGAAGAAGAGAAATTACACAATAACCTTGGGACGCCCCACTAGTGTGCCCACAGCTCCCAGAGACAAGGAGTTCCAAATCTGAGCAGTGAGTTTTTCTACCTTGACAGAATGCAGAAACATCTAAAACCACTCATAGAAGATTCTGACGTTTATGCCTTTTCAGTTTGATCACTGTGCAAAGCATCACTGAGGACAGCCTGGTGGGGGCATCCCGCCTGTACTGATGAGTGGCCTCCTCTTGCATCAACTCCTACAGCCAGAAGCCAGGCCTCGGCCTCTGCTCACTGAAGCTCATCCTGCATTGCCGCCTGTGGCCAGCAGGGGTCGCGGGGCCTCAGCTAACCAGTGAGCCACCTAGAACACCCCAATGGTCAGCAGGCGGCTCTGTGCCTAGATTAACCAGTGACCCTACTCTTACAACACCCCAGTGGCCAGCAGGCACTTCTAGATCTTGGCTCACCAGTGGGTCTCATCCTGAATCACCCCAGGCTGCCAGCAGAGGGCTCAGATCCACCTTCTGTCCCAGAAAGTCCTGGTTCCTGTTTTCTCCCCGTGAGTACCTGGGTAAGCACAGGGGCTTCTCCTCAGCACCCACCGGAGGGCATGGCCTGGCTTTGGGCAACTAGCCAGTGTCCAGGCCTGAGGCAGTGGTCCCAAGTGTCAGTGGAGTAACTGCAGTTCCAGGAAGCTGCAAAGCTGCAGCTTTGTTCACAATTCTTTTTTTTTTTTTTGGAGAGGTCTTTGCTATAGGGCATGTGTGCTCACCACAAAGACAGAGAGAGACAGAGAGACCAAAAGCGAGAAATCACCCCCCAGGGGGGATGGCCACACCTCAATCCCATCTCTTCCATTCTCCTCTTGGGATCTTGGGCACGCACGCACACGCGCCCATCATGAGTTTAAGCCACCGGGTCCAGGACTCGAACCACGGTTGACTACATGGGAGTCCAGCAACATAGCCATTATGGTAACTGCTGGTCCCTGTTCACAATTCTTCTGGGACAAGTCCTCCATTCAAGGAATTAAAAATCAGGGTATCGCCGTGTCATGATCTCTCCACCAGGTAGCGGAGACCACAGGTGTGCACCATCACACTGGCCTTTTGGGGTGGACCGGAAGCTGAACTCAGGAACGCAGGTCTCCCGTGTGGCCTTAGCATGCCAAGCAGCGGTGTCCAGTGTATGCTATCATGGTTGGTGGTAAGTCTTATTTTCACAAGAGAAAGATGAGAGAGACAGAGGAAGGAAGAGTGACAGAGAGAGTGACATGGTCTTGCTGTGTTGTCATCCTCTTGCCCCAGGCTCCCAATTAGCTACAATTCCAGGTGCGCACTGCTGCACCTGGTGAGTTCAGGGAGTCCCGGGACCTGAATCTGGGTCTCCTACCGAGCTCTAGTCTCCCAAGTGGTGGGACTACCTGTGAGCTTTTGCAGCCCGGCATCAACCACTTCTAAGTGTACAGTTAACTCTCTGGTATTAACTGTACATTACTGTGTGGCCACCCGTCTTCAGATGGTTGTTCGTCTTCCCAAACTTAAACTCAGAACCTGTAGAACACTGACTTCCTATTCCCCTCCCCTCAGCCTCTGAAGATCACTACAGGTTAGCATTCCTCATCAGAAAACTGAACCGCGAACTGTCCCAAGGCCTGCAAACTTGTGAGCACCGACATGGAGTCAAGTGTTTCCACACCTGGCCTCATGTGCCAGGTGGCAGTCAAAATGCCACAATCCCAAAAGCATACACAACTATCTTTGGCTCTGTGTGTGAAGTGTAGGTCAGATATATGGTAATTTCATGTTTAGACTTGGGTCTCATCCCCCAAGATGTCTCACTATGTACAGGCAGATTTTCTAAAACGAAGACAGGAAACACATCATCCAAAGCTTCTGGGATTCGGGACCCTCAGCCTGAGTTGTTCTCTCTCTCTCTCTCCTGTGAGTGAACTGTTCCGGGGACCTCACATAATTAGAACAGTGCATTATTTGTCCTTTTGTGCCTGGTTTACTTCACTAAGCACAAATGACTTCAGATTTACCCATTGGTAGCATACGTCAGAATTTTCTTCCTATTCCATTGTTAGGGTTGGGGTGAGGGGTTTGAGGTCAGTGGTTAGGAGTCATGGGCTAGGGGTGAAGGACTACAGTTTAGGATTAGAGTCAGGGTTAGGATTAGTTGGTTAGGGTTAGGATTGAGGGCTCAGAGGGTAGGATTAGGAGGTAGGTGGTAGATAGTGGGGTGCGTGGCGAGACTGCCCTCCCCCTAGGAAGGTCTGACAGGGAAACTCCCTATGCCAAGCCGCAGCCAGAAGAGGCCCAGAGAGGCGGAACGTGGTGTGATCAGAGAGCACGCGGTCTCAAGCCAGGACACACAGCCCCTCCCCACTGTGCAGGGACCCCAACTGCCACCTGCCTGACAGCCCGTGCTGCTGCTTCCAGGAGAAAGGTGGTGACCCACACCTGCCATGTTTAGGGAGATAATTTGTGGGGTCAGGTTGGGTCGATGCCTGCTCTGTCGCAGATTCCAATCCCCACAGTCAACTCCATGTGGCCCATCAGCTGACACCACAGAGCTAGGGTCCAGGCCCTGAGAGCCTCTGGCTCAGAGCTCAGGTTCCCTAACGTCCAGAGGGGACCAGGCACAGTGCCACCACCAGGGCTGTTCATGCGGAGGGGCCACATCTTCACGGGACAGTCTTTGTGGCTCAAGAATTCTCTGCTCTGGCGTCTTTCCAGACCAGGAGCAGTTGTGTATGGACAGGCCCAAGTCACCTGCACACTGGTCTCCCTGATGCGGTCACATGCTTGGCTGTCCACCCTGCCACATTCTCCACGCAGAACCTGTGTGGGGCAGGCTGGGCCGCGAGGGTGCCACATGGTACCCCACACCTTATGTGGCTCATCCACCTGCTGCATGCACCGTGCTGTCTCCGGGGGGGGCCTGGCTGGCAACCTCTGAGGCCTAGAACTCACCCGGCCTGTCTTAATCTGCTGTGGTCATTGCTGCCCTCCCAGTGAATGTTTCTAGAGAGAAGCCAGACAGTTCTGACACGCAGCTTGCTCCAGAATAGTGGTGTGGTGAAAAGGCAGGCGTCTAGCCTGGCTTCTAGATCCTTGAGAACCATGATGTTTCCTTGGGCTTTGCTGAGACAGAAAGTCCACAAATTGAACTAGAGTGGAGTCAAGACCTTGGAACTAAAAACCCACCCAGCAAACACAGACTCTTGGGTCATTTAAAGAGACCACAGGGCTGCCATCAGAAAACATGGCATAGAAAATTCTACACACTAGAGGGCCAGCCAGTGATGTGGTGGTTCAAGTGGCCAGATCCCATGTGGCTGACTGAGTGGATCAAATTCTAGACAGGAAGCTTCAGAAACATGCCAGGCGCATGTGAGTGCATATGTGTTTGCATGCTTGCATGTGTGCCAAAAACTCCGAGAGGGGAGAAGGGGGTAAGCTAATGTGGTGTAGCTACTCCCCCTGGGGTGTGGGGGGGGGATTTCTCACTTTCTCTGTCACTCTGAAAAGTGTACACACCCTGCAGCAAAACTTTACATTTTTTTTTTAAATTTTCTACAGAAAAAAAAAAGAAAAACACAAAATCAGGCTTTAGAAGGCTTCCCAAAGTTTAGCATATATGGCATTCCCCTGAGGGAAGAAATAGAAATTTCTGGGTCCCAGCCCCAGAGTTTCTGATTGCAGAGGTCTGGGGTTCTGTGGTGGGCTCCCAAATCTGCATTTCTGACAAGGCCCCAGGTAATGCTGCTACTGCTGGTGCACTCTGAGAACCACTGTTCTGGGGCCTGGTTCTCACGATCAGTATGTGGAAGTACAGCCAATTCATTGGGCACATGCTTGAATGAAAGCGTCACTAGTTGTGGGGCTGGCAGGTGGCATGGTGGTGAAGGCACTGGATTCCCACATGGCCGACCCTGGTTCAAGTCTCGGATCCGGCTACTTGAAAATCACATGTGTGCATGCATGCCCAAAATCCTGAGAGGAGAACGGAAAGGAAGGAATTGAAGTGTGGCCATTGCCCCCACCCAAGGAAAGAGT
>NW_006159952.1:220488-228838 GCF_000334495.1 Tupaia belangeri chinensis
CCGTGGTTTGAGTCCCAGAGCTGGTGGCTTGCTTTCTCACTTTCTCTCTTTCTCTCTCTATCCCTCTCTGGTCAAATTAAAATAAATAAATAAAGTTAAATAAAATAATTATTTTTTTTAAGTGTAATAAAGGGACCAGCAGATGGCATAATGGTTACGTTACTGGACTCCCAAGTAGTTGACTGACTGCAATTCAAGTCCCAGCCTGACAGCTTAAAACTCACTCCAGGTGCGTGTGCATGTGTGGCCAAGATCCCAAAAGGAAAATGGAAAAGAGGTTACAGTGTGGCCATCTCCCTGGAGGGTTATTTCTCTCTTTCTGTCTCTCTGTTTCTCTCTGTCTGTCTGTCTCTCTGGTGAGCGCATGCGCCCTATAGCAAAAAAAAAAAAAAAAACTCTTAAAAAAAAGAAAAAGTATAATTTGCTTTTAAAATCAAGTACTTAGCACGTACTATCAGCAATCAGCAGAGGGCAAACCGGCACCCCATGCCTTGACCTGGAGTTGGGAATATCGCCGCCTTAACCATCAGGAGATGGGTGCAGTCCCAGCTGCCTGTCATAGCCTCAGGATGCTGTTCCGTTGCCTGTCCAGACGTTCATTTTTTCACTTTCAAGTGGGGGTTCTACAGTCTTCCCATTATTTCGCAAAGACATAAGGTGAAAGCACTGAGAAAGGTACAACGTCTCATATAAATAAACGCAAGTTGTTCTTTAACTCTCGAGAAATTACTCTTCTGCAGAGTTAATGGCATAGCTGATGCATTCCCACTGGCACAGGCTCACGTTATGTCGTCCTGCTTTCTACTTACTTAATTACTAAGTGTCTTCATAATTCTAGAAGTATCTTTCCACCACCACTACTTTCCAAATCTCTGGAATTTTCTGCCCAATAGGAAAAGTCCTATGTAGTGTTCCCCACCCGTCTTTTAGTCAAAGACTCATTAGTGTAAAGGAAAAAAGCATCAAATTCAATAGATCGCGACAGCTATGCTGGGAAACGCACAGGAGAGGGAACTGCTGCCTCGGAGCAGAGAGGCCAGCAGTTATGATGGAACCCCCAGTTCCGAGAACCACAGTCTCTGGGTTTGGGGGGCCTGCTGTGTGAAGTGAGTTAGAGTCTCAATTTATCACATGTGTCAGCCTTTTGGCCCAGTCTGGGAAGCTGAATCTACCTGGAACTTGTGATTTGGAAATATTGGGTTGTCAGTAAAGTCATGATGTATTTTTGCTTTTCTGACAACCAAATAGTTGATGAAAATCTGCCCATTCGTGGTTCCTTGAAATTTCCATCTGCCGTGCTTTGGGATGTGAAACTATAAAACCAATTGAGTCATCCAGAACCTACTCTCCTTCCTGCAGGATTTGCTGTGTAGCCTGAACCCCAGATGAAAGTTGAGAGAAGGAATTCCCATGCCCAGAGACGGTAGCCCTGGCTCACCTTCCAATGTCCTCCACCTAGCCCAGGCCCTGACATTGGAAACTGGAAGTTTACTATCCATATCTCCAGCTGCATGAGATTTTACTCACTTGTCTTTCAGAGCACTAGGGAGGAAGGCATCTCCATGAGATGTCAAGGAAAATTGGTTACAACTTCACATGCTGACCACCACTCCACCCTCCGTGGAGAATCTGTGCTGTCCCTCACTCAGTGGTCCCATGTAGTACTCTCCCTCAGGTCTCCTCATATCCCTGCCTTCAGCATCATAGACTCTTCTGGCGTCCCCAGGAGAGCCAGGCAGAGAAAAGTCCTCCAAGGAGCACCACTTAGATAGCTACACACTCTGGGCCAAGCTACGGAGATTTGACTCCAGTGCTGAGCTTCACGGTACTGGGTGAGTTGTCCAACCACTCAGGCTCCAAGTTCATCCACACAGCACAGGTGAAATGCTGTCTAGCTCAGCGGGCTATCAAGTATTAAATGGGGTGCTGCACAAAGCCAGACCTCTGTGAGGTTAGCTGTTGTTGCAACAGTTTAGGAGCATGGCTTATGAAGATCAAGAGGGTCTGTGGTTTTAGCCTCTCTGAATGCTTTTATTGGCAGGATTCAAACAAATGTATTTGGAAAACAGAAAGGCGTAAGTCCAAGAAAGGCCTTTGCAATGACTCAGCTGGGACAGTTTGTTACGTGACAATGCATTTCCTCTGGATACATTGGCTGTTGCTTGAAATTCTGAGAACTGCACTTCCTTCAGTGGCTCAAGGAGATGGGAAGCTCAGGTCTCTGGCAAAGGGTTCTCTCCAGGAGCAACACTAATTCACTACATTTCCCTCCTCTTTTTGGCAGACCACAGAGGACAAGCCTTCTGAAATGAAGACTCTGCATCCTGGCCACAATAGTGACTACGGGATTTGTGTTCTACCATAGCACATCCTCACGGGAGAAATGCGAATTAACATAGCATGGAGCCTCCTTCCCAGATCAGAGATGGGCAAAGATTTAGTGCTCAACCGTGTGGGAAAATGAAAACAGTCTCGCAGTCTGAAAACACCTACATGTCAAGAACTGAGGGTGTGCAACAATATGACTTCAAATATTAAATATGCATATCATTTGACTCAACAGTTTACTAGACTCTCCCACGATGTATGATAAGAAAGAACAGGACGAAGAGGGTAAATGTCATTACGGCAGAGTTTATGGCAACAGCAGGAGCACATGAGGTAGCCATCGGTAACGGCTAGTTCAGACACTGAAACGTGCAGAGTGAGGTCTTGTCCCACATACCTTTTTATCCATCTAAATGGTGAATCCAGCTTTATTATTTCATAATCAAACTGGTCCACACACACGCGCACAAAAAAAAAAAATTCAGTCTCCTTTCTCCCTTTCTCCAGTTTTCCTACAGCACTGATCCTCCCGAGGGCTGTGGATAAGGCAACCCCTCCTGCGTCACTGTTATCCAGAGAGATTTTTCAGGCTGTGCGCAGCCCATCCCAGCATATACATGAGCACACACACACACACACATACACGCACATGTCCACACGCAAACAAAGGACAGAAAGAAAACCAAACTGTACTACTATTCTCTCTAATTTTTTGTCGTCATTCTGTTCTGGAATGTTCTGTTCCTGTCCATTCCATTCTATTTGTTTAGGTTCCTTTTCGTTTGTAAAAAGCTGCTAGTAAAGACATTGTGGGTTGGGACCAGCAGATGGCATAGAGATTATGTCGCTGGATTCCCCCATGACAGACCAAGGTGCCCATCCCAGATCTGGTGGCTTGAATCTCACACCAAGTGTATGTACATGTGTGCCCAAGATACTGGGAGGAGAATGGAGGAGAGGGGGATTGTGGCAGGGAGAGCGCACACCCACAAAGGCAAAATCTTCTTAAAATAAAAATGAAACAAAACAGATCTGTTAATTAAGTTCCATGACAATCTTACAAAGTGCTGCTAAGGCAGCTTCTTCAATATAAAATGAATTAAAAGAAGCATTTTTCAGTTGCTCCGTGGAATCAGAATTGTGCATTCTGTACTGTGTGTGACCTTCCGTGTTATTTCATCCAGGATCTTAGCAATGATCCCAAAGAAAGACCAGATTCCTTGTTCAGAGTTTGGCTAGTTCTCCAAAGCAGAAGCTGAGTTCTCAGTGGTTCTCATGGATTTGAAGATAAAGTTTAGACATACTTGGGACCATAGCTACAGGTCTGATTTGAGGACAAGGAAACCGACATCCACTTGCTGGGGGACGGGGAAAAGGAAAAAGGAAGAGAAGACATGGGAAAGCAGACTTAAATGACCAGAGTGCAGCCAGTGATGTGCAAAAGTTCCAAAGTTTATATTAAGAAGATTTCTGTGGTTGGAGTTTTTGAAGGCATCATACATAAAGAATTGCAAGTGTTTGATTATATGGTGCTACTTTCTTCTTGCGGTCTCTACATTTTTAAGAGAATGTTATACGTGTGGTTTTAGAATCAGCAAATAAATGAACCTCATTTTTTTTAAAAAAATACCTAAGATAATCACTGTAGCATTGCCATCCATTTGGACTTTAAAACTTGACAATTAATTCATGCTAGGAAAGGTGCAGGACTTTTGTATTCAAGCAAGAAACATCCATGAGGGGGCGAGCAGATGGCATAGCAGTTACATAGCTGGACTCCCACCTGGCCAACCATGGTTCAAGTCCCAGACCTGGTGGCTTGAAAATCATGCCTAGGCCATTTGCGTGCATACCTGAGATCCCAGGAAAACAGTGGAGGAGAAGGGATTGCAGCGTGGCAATTCCTTACTCATTTTTCTTTCTCCATAGCATTATTTTTATGGTGATACCCTTTACATAGCATAAATTCACCTACTTAAATATTTCAGTAGTTTTTAATATATTTACTACATTATGCAACAATTTACCACTAACACAATCTTTTCCCAAAACATTTCCATCACTTCAGAAAGAAACTCAGTAAGTCCCATTTTTTCATATTATTTTCTTTTACTTTTTTTTTTATTATATTTTTGCTATAGGGCACGTGCACTCCCTGGAGAGAGACAGGCAGAGGAAAAGGGAGATTTCATCCCCCAAGGGAATAGCCAGGCTGCATTCCCTTCTCATTTATCCTCCTCTTGGTTATTTTCATTTCCATAATCTACTTCCTTCTGTCTCTGTGGATTTGTCTATTCTGGACATTTCATATAAATGGAATCATAAAATATGTGAGCATTTGTGTCTGGCTTTAGTTTAGCACATTTTCAAGGTTTATCCAAATTATAGCAAGTATCAGTACTTCATTCATTTTTATGGGTGAAAACATATATATTTAACCAAGGCGGTGAGAAACCTCCATAATGAATATTATAAATCATTGATTGGAGAAATTGAAGAAGATATAAATAATGGTAAGACATCCCTATGTTCCTGAATTGGAAGACTCAATATTGTTGAAATAGCCATACTACAGAAAGTGAGTCACGGATCCAATGCACTATCAAAATGCTGAAGATACTCTTTACTGCAATAGAAAAAAATCATCACTTATATGGAATCACAAATGACCCTGAGTAACCAAAGCAATCTTGAGCAAAAGAATGGGGTTGGAGGTATCACACTACCAGATTTCAAAAATAATAGAAAGCCATAGTTAAAAACAACAACAACAACAAAATGATACTTGCAAAAACACAAACGAACAAACAAAAAATAGACCCATATACCAATGGGTCATAACAAGAACCAAGAATAAACTCAAAGATGCCATTAGAAAAAAGAAAGTATCTTAAATAAATAGTGCTGGAAAAACTGAACATCCATATGCAGAAGAGTGAAACTAAAACCTTATCTCTCATCAAAATTAAACTCAAATGGATTAAACGCTTAAGACCTGAAACTGTGATGCTACAAGAAGAAAACATGAGGGAAACATGTTAGTCCATTGGCATGGGCAAAGAGTTTTTTAACAAAACCTCAAAAGCCCAGATAACAAAAGCAAAAATAGACAAATGGAATTATATTGAACTAAAAAGTTCCCACACCACAAAGAAAACAATCACCAGAGTGAAGAGACATTTGCAAACTATACACGTGATAAGGGATTATTAACCAGAATATACAAGGGACTCAAACAAATCAGTAGGAAAAAAAAAGCAATTTAAAAATGGGCAAATGACCTAAATAAACAGTTTTCAAAAGAGGACAATATAAATGATCAGTAAGCACATGAAAAAAACTCAGCACCATTAGGGAAATCACTAGAGAAATGCAAATCGAAATCACATCTGGTTTTTCACCATGGCTAGAATGGTTATTATCAAACAGACAAAAAATAACAAATACTGATGAGGATGCGGGAAAGGGGAAACTCTTCTACACTGTTGGTGGGAATGTAAATTAGCACAGTCATTATGGAAAAGAGTATAAAATTTCCTCAAAAAAAAAAAATCTAAAAATAGAACTGCCATATGATCCAGCAATCCCACTACTAGGCGTTTATGCAAAGGGGTGAAAAAAAAAAACAGTAGACCCTAAAGATAGCTGCACCCCAATGCTTATTGCAGCACGGCTTACAATAGCCAAGATACGGAATCAACCCAAGTGTCCACCAAGAAATGAAAGGATAAATAAAATGTGGTTAAAATATGCAATAGAATACCATTCCGCTACTAAAAAAAATCATGAAATACCTTCTTTTGAGGTTAAATGGGTGAGCCTGGCTGACATAATATCAAGTGAAATAAGCTGACACAGGAGAAATACCAATGTTCTCACTCATATATAGGAACTGGAAAAGGAATGAACCACGAGAAATAGAAAGATGAGAAAAGACTACTACAGACTGGGAAAGACAGAGGGAAGGAGAGGTTAAGGAAATATGGATTAATGAAAACAAAATTACAGATAGATGAAAGGAACAATTTCTAGCATTATAAAGTATAGTAGGGTGAATTTAGTTAACAATTTACTCCATATCTCAGAGTAACTAAAAGACAGGATTTTTTAAAAAGATTGTTTTGTTATTATTTTTTTTTATGTTGCCAGAGAGAGGCAGAGAGAGAGAGAGAGAAAGGGAAAGTGAGAAAGCAAACCACCAGGTCCTAGACTCGAACTGCGCTCAGCCACGTGGGAGTCCAGCACCTTAATCACTGCACCACCTGCCCATCCCAAGACAGGATCTCGGAAGTTTGTGACAAATAAACTTGTTATGTATAAATTATCTAGCTTATTTTATTTTCTGATGGAGTAGGAATGGGCTAAGACAAGGAATAACTAGTAAAGTGGTCTGATAAAGACCAGCCACTGGAACAGAAGAAAATCCAACCCCCCGTCATGTCTTGAAGATATGATCTTGCAATCAAAAGACAACAAGCCTTGGATAAAAACCAAGCAGAGAGATGAATGAAGCCGGAGGCCCTGATGACTCAGTGAAACTGCTATACAGCCTTGGAGCAGCTATCTCTGGACATTTGAATGAATAAGAAGGTTTTGTTTGTTTGTTTCAATAAGCCATTATGATAGTGTTTCAGATACAGGTAGCCAAATCCATCCTTGGCTACAGGGCACTTCAGATTATTTATAGCTTGAGTAGGCAGTTGGGGATTAGTCTGGAACTCTACCCACAAATATGGGATCACCATTTTATTAGATATTATGTTGTCAAAGTCATGACACATTTTGCATAGAAAAAAATACATCATGAGTCTTCCGGCAACCTAATAGTTCTTGTGGGGTAGTAAGTTATAAGTTAGAGGCCAGGATACTGAGAAAGAAAAATTCTTAGCTACACAACAGAAACTGACATTCCTAAGCAAGGTATAGAAGGAGACTTCAAAAGCTCATGAATAAATGGAATTTAAGTACAAGTTTATTTTGGAAATATGTGCAGAGTTTATTCATAATATGCATTTTCCATAAACTTTGTGTGGACCCCTTGAATTTATAAAACAGAGTGCCTATATTCCAATTTAAGGGAGAAAAAAATCTAGATTCAGTAAGAATCTATAGGAATACCTTTGCAAATTATAAACTCTATCAGAAATGTTAAGTAACAAAGGAAAAACTACCAGTCCTGAATGTATTGGAAATGCTGTGGACTAAATGCACGCCTTTTAGATTTCAGCTAGCCCGATTTATACAAACCAGAAATAAATGTCCTTACAGCAAGTACTGGATCGGTCCCAAAGTGCAACTGATGGCACAGCACTCCACGGGGATGCACCGCTCAGGAAAAGCCAGAACCTAAGTGGCAACTGCAGTTTGACTCACCAGCTTAGCCTGTAACGTGCTAGGCACGTGTGCAAGTGCCCGTGACCTGACAAGCTGGAGGACTTGAGAAAGGAAAGCAGGGTGTGAGCAGACTCTGTGGCGTGTTCTCACCTCCCTCTCTCTCTCACTTGCTCTCACTCTCTCTCCACCATGTGCATGCACATGCTCTACCATAAATAAATTTTAAAACTTAAAAGCAAAGGACCAGCATATGGCATAATGGTTACGTCGCTAGACTCCCATGTAGTCGACCATGATTTGAGTCCTGGACCCAGTGGCTTAAAACTCACACTGGGCGCAAGTGCATACATGACCAAAATCCTGAGAGGAGAATGGAAGAGAAGGGATTGTGGCATGGTGATTCCGCCTGGGGAGGTGGTGGTGGGGGGGTAATTTCTCACTTTCTGTCTCTCTGTCTCTCCAGCAAGTGCAAAAATCTCTCATAAATAAATAAGTAAACTAAAAGGTACCCTATTTTGCTTATCTTGTATGCCCTAAATCTAATATGATGTTTCTCAATCTCAAAGTACTTAATGAAAACTCAACACATATTCTCAAATATTAAGTTAAACAGTAAAATTTGTTGAACTACTTGAAAGTATGGCAACATCTATCTCAAACACACACACACACACACACACACACACAC
>NW_006159952.1:231345-262095 GCF_000334495.1 Tupaia belangeri chinensis
AGAACATGAGGTAGCCATCGGTAACGGCTAGTTCAGACACTGAAACGTGCAGAGTGAGGTCTTGTCCCACATACCTTTTTATCCATCTAAATGGTGAATCCAGCTTTATTATTTCATAATCAAACTGGTCCACACACACGCGCACAAAAAAAAAAAATTCAGTCTCCTTTCTCCCTTTCTCCAGTTTTCCTACAGCACTGATCCTCCCGAGGGCTGTGGATAAGGCAACCCCTCCTGCGTCACTGTTATCCAGAGAGATTTTTCAGGCTGTGCGCAGCCCATCCAAGCATATACATGAGCACACACACACACACACATACACGCACATGTCCACACGCAAACAAAGGACAGAAAGAAAACCAAACTGTACTACTATTCTCTCTAATTTTTTGTCGTCATTCTGTTCTGGAATGTTCTGTTCCTGTCCATTCCATTCTATTTGTTTAGGTTCCTTTTCGTTTGTAAAAAGCTGCTAGTAAAGACATTGTGGGTTGGGACCAGCAGATGGCATAGAGATTATGTCGCTGGATTCCCCCATGACAGACCAAGGTGCCCATCCCAGATCTGGTGGCTTGAATCTCACACCAAGTGTATGTACATGTGTGCCCAAGATACTGGGAGGAGAATGGAGGAGAGGGGGATTGTGGCAGGGAGAGCGCACACCCACAAAGGCAAAATCTTCTTAAAATAAAAATGAAACAAAACAGATCTGTTAATTAAGTTCCATGACAATCTTACAAAGTGCTGCTAAGGCAGCTTCTTCAATATAAAATGAATTAAAAGAAGCATTTTTCAGTTGCTCCGTGGAATCAGAATTGTGCATTCTGTACTGTGTGTGACCTTCCGTGTTATTTCATCCAGGATCTTAGCAATGATCCCAAAGAAAGACCAGATTCCTTGTTCAGAGTTTGGCTAGTTCTCCAAAGCAGAAGCTGAGTTCTCAGTGGTTCTCATGGATTTGAAGATAAAGTTTAGACATACTTGGGACCATAGCTACAGGTCTGATTTGAGGACAAGGAAACCGACATCCACTTGCTGGGGGACGGGGAAAAGGAAAAAGGAAGAGAAGACATGGGAAAGCAGACTTAAATGACCAGAGTGCAGCCAGTGATGTGCAAAAGTTCCAAAGTTTATATTAAGAAGATTTCTGTGGTTGGAGTTTTTGAAGGCATCATACATAAAGAATTGCAAGTGTTTGATTATATGGTGCTACTTTCTTCTTGCGGTCTCTACATTTTTAAGAGAATGTTATACGTGTGGTTTTAGAATCAGCAAATAAATGAACCTCATTTTTTTTAAAAAAATACCTAAGATAATCACTGTAGCATTGCCATCCATTTGGACTTTAAAACTTGACAATTAATTCATGCTAGGAAAGGTGCAGGACTTTTGTATTCAAGCAAGAAACATCCATGAGGGGGCGAGCAGATGGCATAGCAGTTACATAGCTGGACTCCCACCTGGCCAACCATGGTTCAAGTCCCAGACCTGGTGGCTTGAAAATCATGCCTAGGCCATTTGCGTGCATACCTGAGATCCCAGGAAAACAGTGGAGGAGAAGGGATTGCAGCGTGGCAATTCCTTACTCATTTTTCTTTCTCCATAGCATTATTTTTATGGTGATACCCTTTACATAGCATAAATTCACCTACTTAAATATTTCAGTAGTTTTTAATATATTTACTACATTATGCAACAATTTACCACTAACACAATCTTTTCCCAAAACATTTCCATCACTTCAGAAAGAAACTCAGTAAGTCCCATTTTTTCATATTATTTTCTTTTACTTTTTTTTTTATTATATTTTTGCTATAGGGCACGTGCACTCCCTGGAGAGAGACAGGCAGAGGAAAAGGGAGATTTCATCCCCCAAGGGAATAGCCAGGCTGCATTCCCTTCTCATTTATCCTCCTCTTGGTTATTTTCATTTCCATAATCTACTTCCTTCTGTCTCTGTGGATTTGTCTATTCTGGACATTTCATATAAATGGAATCATAAAATATGTGAGCATTTGTGTCTGGCTTTAGTTTAGCACATTTTCAAGGTTTATCCAAATTATAGCAAGTATCAGTACTTCATTCATTTTTATGGGTGAAAACATATATATTTAACCAAGGCGGTGAGAAACCTCCATAATGAATATTATAAATCATTGATTGGAGAAATTGAAGAAGATATAAATAATGGTAAGACATCCCTATGTTCCTGAATTGGAAGACTCAATATTGTTGAAATAGCCATACTACAGAAAGTGAGTCACGGATCCAATGCACTATCAAAATGCTGAAGATACTCTTTACTGCAATAGAAAAAAATCATCACTTATATGGAATCACAAATGACCCTGAGTAACCAAAGCAATCTTGAGCAAAAGAATGGGGTTGGAGGTATCACACTACCAGATTTCAAAAATAATAGAAAGCCATAGTTAAAAACAACAACAACAACAAAATGATACTTGCAAAAACACAAACGAACAAACAAAAAATAGACCCATATACCAATGGGTCATAACAAGAACCAAGAATAAACTCAAAGATGCCATTAGAAAAAAGAAAGTATCTTAAATAAATAGTGCTGGAAAAACTGAACATCCATATGCAGAAGAGTGAAACTAAAACCTTATCTCTCATCAAAATTAAACTCAAATGGATTAAACGCTTAAGACCTGAAACTGTGATGCTACAAGAAGAAAACATGAGGGAAACATGTTAGTCCATTGGCATGGGCAAAGAGTTTTTTAACAAAACCTCAAAAGCCCAGATAACAAAAGCAAAAATAGACAAATGGAATTATATTGAACTAAAAAGTTCCCACACCACAAAGAAAACAATCACCAGAGTGAAGAGACATTTGCAAACTATACACGTGATAAGGGATTATTAACCAGAATATACAAGGGACTCAAACAAATCAGTAGGAAAAAAAAAGCAATTTAAAAATGGGCAAATGACCTAAATAAACAGTTTTCAAAAGAGGACAATATAAATGATCAGTAAGCACATGAAAAAAACTCAGCACCATTAGGGAAATCACTAGAGAAATGCAAATCGAAATCACATCTGGTTTTTCACCATGGCTAGAATGGTTATTATCAAACAGACAAAAAATAACAAATACTGATGAGGATGCGGGAAAGGGGAAACTCTTCTACACTGTTGGTGGGAATGTAAATTAGCACAGTCATTATGGAAAAGAGTATAAAATTTCCTCAAAAAAAAAAAATCTAAAAATAGAACTGCCATATGATCCAGCAATCCCACTACTAGGCGTTTATGCAAAGGGGTGAAAAAAAAAAACAGTAGACCCTAAAGATAGCTGCACCCCAATGCTTATTGCAGCACGGCTTACAATAGCCAAGATACGGAATCAACCCAAGTGTCCACCAAGAAATGAAAGGATAAATAAAATGTGGTTAAAATATGCAATAGAATACCATTCCGCTACTAAAAAAAATCATGAAATACCTTCTTTTGAGGTTAAATGGGTGAGCCTGGCTGACATAATATCAAGTGAAATAAGCTGACACAGGAGAAATACCAATGTTCTCACTCATATATAGGAACTGGAAAAGGAATGAACCACGAGAAATAGAAAGATGAGAAAAGACTACTACAGACTGGGAAAGACAGAGGGAAGGAGAGGTTAAGGAAATATGGATTAATGAAAACAAAATTACAGATAGATGAAAGGAACAATTTCTAGCATTATAAAGTATAGTAGGGTGAATTTAGTTAACAATTTACTCCATATCTCAGAGTAACTAAAAGACAGGATTTTTTAAAAAGATTGTTTTGTTATTATTTTTTTTTATTTTGCCAGAGAGAGGCAGAGAGAGAGAGAGAGAAAGGGAAAGTGAGAAAGCAAACCACCAGGTCCTAGACTCGAACTGCGCTCAGCCACGTGGGAGTCCAGCACCTTAATCACTGCACCACCTGCCCATCCCAAGACAGGATCTCGGAAGTTTGTGACAAATAAACTTGTTATGTATAAATTATCTAGCTTATTTTATTTTCTGATGGAGTAGGAATGGGCTAAGACAAGGAATAACTAGTAAAGTGGTCTGATAAAGACCAGCCACTGGAACAGAAGAAAATCCAACCCCCCGTCATGTCTTGAAGATATGATCTTGCAATCAAAAGACAACAAGCCTTGGATAAAAACCAAGCAGAGAGATGAATGAAGCCGGAGGCCCTGATGACTCAGTGAAACTGCTATACAGCCTTGGAGCAGCTATCTCTGGACATTTGAATGAATAAGAAGGTTTTGTTTGTTTGTTTCAATAAGCCATTATGATAGTGTTTCAGATACAGGTAGCCAAATCCATCCTTGGCTACAGGGCACTTCAGATTATTTATAGCTTGAGTAGGCAGTTGGGGATTAGTCTGGAACTCTACCCACAAATATGGGATCACCATTTTATTAGATATTATGTTGTCAAAGTCATGACACATTTTGCATAGAAAAAAATACATCATGAGTCTTCCGGCAACCTAATAGTTCTTGTGGGGTAGTAAGTTATAAGTTAGAGGCCAGGATACTGAGAAAGAAAAATTCTTAGCTACACAACAGAAACTGACATTCCTAAGCAAGGTATAGAAGGAGACTTCAAAAGCTCATGAATAAATGGAATTTAAGTACAAGTTTATTTTGGAAATATGTGCAGAGTTTATTCATAATATGCATTTTCCATAAACTTTGTGTGGACCCCTTGAATTTATAAAACAGAGTGCCTATATTCCAATTTAAGGGAGAAAAAAATCTAGATTCAGTAAGAATCTATAGGAATACCTTTGCAAATTATAAACTCTATCAGAAATGTTAAGTAACAAAGGAAAAACTACCAGTCCTGAATGTATTGGAAATGCTGTGGACTAAATGCACGCCTTTTAGATTTCAGCTAGCCCGATTTATACAAACCAGAAATAAATGTCCTTACAGCAAGTACTGGATCGGTCCCAAAGTGCAACTGATGGCACAGCACTCCACGGGGATGCACCGCTCAGGAAAAGCCAGAACCTAAGTGGCAACTGCAGTTTGACTCACCAGCTTAGCCTGTAACGTGCTAGGCACGTGTGCAAGTGCCCGTGACCTGACAAGCTGGAGGACTTGAGAAAGGAAAGCAGGGTGTGAGCAGACTCTGTGGCGTGTTCTCACCTCCCTCTCTCTCTCACTTGCTCTCACTCTCTCTCCACCATGTGCATGCACATGCTCTACCATAAATAAATTTTAAAACTTAAAAGCAAAGGACCAGCATATGGCATAATGGTTACGTCGCTAGACTCCCATGTAGTCGACCATGATTTGAGTCCTGGACCCAGTGGCTTAAAACTCACACTGGGCGCAAGTGCATACATGACCAAAATCCTGAGAGGAGAATGGAAGAGAAGGGATTGTGGCATGGTGATTCCGCCTGGGGAGGTGGTGGTGGGGGGGTAATTTCTCACTTTCTGTCTCTCTGTCTCTCCAGCAAGTGCAAAAATCTCTCATAAATAAATAAGTAAACTAAAAGGTACCCTATTTTGCTTATCTTGTATGCCCTAAATCTAATATGATGTTTCTCAATCTCAAAGTACTTAATGAAAACTCAACACATATTCTCAAATATTAAGTTAAACAGTAAAATTTGTTGAACTACTTGAAAGTATGGCAACATCTATCTCAAACACACACACACACACACACACACACACACTGACCATTTGACCATTTCTGGACCATTGATCCTATAAATAAGCTTGCATAATAAAACCCACAGTTCCAAATTTCATTTGTTTAGCATTTCTTTTTTCTTTTGAGAGATTTTTGCTATAGAGCGTATGTGCTCGCTGGAGAGACAGAGACAGAAAGTGAGAAATCACCCGCCCAGGGGGAATGACCACGCCACAATCCCTTCTCCTCCATTCTCTCAGGATGTTGGGCACACACGCACATGTGCTCGGCGTGAGTTTTGAGTTGCCAAGTCTGGGACTTGAATGGTAGTTGACTACGTGGGAGTCCAGAAACATAACGATGACACCATCTAATGGTCCCTTGTTTAGCACATTGATATCTTCCCATATTAACATTTATAAGGAGAGAAAAGTAAAACATTGATTTGATCAGGCCCTTGCCATTTCTCTGTGTTGTTAAAGAGTAACGGTAACAGAAAAAGAGGAAGAGGGAGAGAAGAGAGAGAGCTGAATATTAAGTACCTGGAAAATCCATTAAGGAAAAAATGCCTACAATGGAACAATAATCTCACACAGCAACATGATCTAGAAAGAAATACCCACAGCAACTATCTCAAATCTCTAGCATCTGATTCTTCACTTGGTGACCAGCTCTGTCATTAACTTTGGTTCCTTTTAGCGAGTCACTTTGGGACCTCAGGCTCCAGCTACTTAAAAGAGGGTAGAGTCAAGGCACTGGAATAAAAAAAATATCTAGACTGTTCAAACACAAAACTCCACGATACTCTTATAAGAGGTCTTCAAAAAGTCCATGTAAAATGCATGTTAGGGACAACAGATGATGGGGAGGTTAAGGAGGCTGGATGCCACAGACTGACAAGGTTGGAGTCCCAGACCTGGCAGGTAGCCTGCATGCCCAAATTCCAGAGAAAAGACTGGAGGAGAGATTGCAGCATGGCCATCCTCCTGTGGGGTGATTTCTCACTTTCCTTCTCTCTGTCTCACTCTCTGTCTCTCTTCAGTGAACACACACACCCTATAGCAAATTAAAAGAAAAATCAAGTCTAAAAATAATGCATATTATGAAAAAATAGATTTGAAATTTTTTGGTATCAAAATAAACTCATATTTTAATTCCATTTTCCACACCTTTGTTTGAAGTCACATGATGTTAGAAATTACAGTTTTGTGGGCCAGCAGGTGGCATAGAGGTTTCATTTTTTGTTTGTCTGTTTTTGCTTATAGGGTGTGAGACCCTCCATGTCATCTGTTGTCCATGTCTTCTCAGAGCTGTGGATTTCTCTGAAACTATTTATAGTTTTAGTCAACAAGGAGGTTGAGACGGCTGGGTCCCACATGGCTGACTGTTCGAGTCCCAGACCTGGCAGCCTGAGAATCACCACAGCACATTTGCATGCATGCCCGAAATCCTGAGAGGAGAGAGGAGAAGGGATCGCAAGGATGGCATCTCCACCTCCTCTCAGGGGTGATTTCTCTCTCTCTGGTGAGTGCACATGCCCTATAGGGGGAAAAAAAAAGAAGAAGAAAAAGAAAGTTATAGTTATAATTTGCTGAAATTTCCTAGTGGAAAATAAATGTTTGATAATTAGTGGTGATAGCAAGAGGAATTAATGATCCCATAACACTGCAGAAGAAACCTTGCTAACTAATAATGAAAATCAAAGAGAGAGAGGAGTGATATGCACAATTTCCAGTTTAAAAAAAGAAAAGCATTCACCGGCTTCATACAGTATCTGTAAGTGGTGGCCAGAATACAAGCTCTATAGGAAAACACGACTCATAGGATAGCAATGCGCCAGCCCCGACGAGCGCAGAACTGAAGATCCAGTCAAAATCTTCAGCTGTACCACACTACACTCACACTTAACTGGGCTGTAAGTAGAAAATCTCCACCTGCCTTTCTGTTCTGAGAGCTACCATCTGAACCCCAGTTCTGAGACAAAGTACAGGGGTTTGTCATGTCCTGCTGCCGTGGGGCATCACACTCTGGAAAGTCAACACGGTAAACCATGGAGGGTTATGCTGTATTCTGAGGTTCTCAAAACCTGAGTGCTTGATCAAGATCTAAAAAACTGATGCAGCAATGACACCTCGCATCCACACAGTCAACCTCACTTGATCCTTACTGCGGACATGTCACAAGACTGAAGAGTCTGATCAATGACACAGAGCTCAGAAATGGTAGGGTGAGGACCGCAAGACTGGCCTTCCCTGAGCCTGGAGTCACAATGACACAATGACATGTCTTCTCAGAGCCGTGGATTTCTCTGAAACTATTTCTAGTTTCAGTCAACAAATGGCTTTTACTGTTTTCAAGTCAAACTGCATCCAAATGGGTTTTACTACCACATCTCAGACTCACTCCTGGTATAAAAATGCATTTTTTTGGTGGCCTCAAGATTTCTTCTGAAACGGTGGGGAGGGGTGATGAAATATTCCATTTTAGTTCTACTCTTTTGCCTTCTTATTCAAAATCAGTGATGACTGCATGATACTTAATGTCTATGTGTCTTAGATTCCCTCTTTATTTTACTGACACTGTGAGACCAAACTCTTCAATTTTTAAAAAACTTGAATCACTTTATTTTATTTATTTATTTATTTATTTATTTATTTATTTATTATATTAATTTGCTATAGGGTATGTGTACACACCAAAAGGGTGGGAGGCAAAAAAGCAAGATGCCAGATCCAGAACTCAAACTGTGGTCAGCCATGTGGCTGTCCAGTGCCTTAACCACCATGCCACCTGCTGGTCCCTAAATTCTTTAAATTTAGACCTTATAGGTAACATGAACTTGCAAAGCTTCTTCATCAGAATGTCTGGATTGCTTCAGTTTTGCAGCAATGTAAGAGGAAATGGTAATACCAAATACTCTTCTGATCTGAAATCAACACGGCCCAGATATCGGACCCATGGACTTTCAAGCCCATCAAACCACTCCAAAGCAACAATTTAAGAGTGGCAGACAATTCTCCACTAGACCTGTGAATTATTTAAAGATAATAACAATAACTATGTTTCTTCAGTGATGTAATTCTTCCCTGTTCACTCAAAAAGTAAACTGACATTAAAAAATAACACATATGAACACACTTAAATGATTATAAGGGAACATCATTGTCCTCCACCCATTTTTTAAAGTATTTTAAGACATTCTGCTCTTCACAATAATGATGATACCTTTAATAAATGTGTACTGGGGCCAGCAGATGATGTAGTGGTTACGTCGCTGGACTCCTACCTGGTCGACCATGGTTTGAGTCCCAGACCCAGTGACTTGAAACTCACACTGGATGCACTGCATGTATGCCCAAGATCCCAGGGGGAGAATGGAAAAGAGGGGCAATTCCCCCAGGGGGTAATTTCTCACATTCTCTCTCACTGTCTCTGTCTCTTTCTCTCCGGGAAGCTCATGTACCCTACGGCAAAAACATCTTAAAAAAAAAATCCTTCACACATATATTGTTTCTAATGAAAACTTGCTTATTCAGGCTCATAATTAGAACCAGCATTTATTGAACAATTACACTGCCAGGCACTATTCCAAGTCATTTACATGTATCGTTTTATTTCATCCTCCTAGCTCTATGCAATGGTACTACTACTTCCTCCATCTTACAGCCAAAGAATCTGAGTATTTCGGTAACCTGTCCAAGGTCACTAGCAATAGAAAGCAAAGCCAAACTTGAATCCAGACAATCTGACTCTCCAACAGCCTTACCCAACCACTTCTTGAAGCATTCTGGCAATTTCTATCAGATCAGAGATTAAGGTGGCTGGATCCCACATAGCCAACTTTGCAGTTCGAGTTTGAGTCTTGGATCCAGCAGCTTGTAAATCATACCAGGTGTGTGTACATGTGTGCCCCAAACCCCAAGAGAACTGGAGAAGGGATTGTGGTGTGGCCATTCTCCCTGGGGCGGGGGATGATTTCTCACTTTCCCTCTCTCTCTGGCAAGCACATATGCCCTATAGCAAAAAAGACGAAAAAGTTAAAATTAATAAAAGGCGACCATTTCTTTTTTGCTCTTGTGGCTTTCCTTCTTGTCTCTTCTTCACATTCTTTCCTGCTTCCTTTTTGGCTTTTTTTTTTTTTTTTTTTTGGAGTGGTTTTTGCTATAGGACATGTGCACTCACCAGAGAGAGACAGAAAGCAAGAAATCACCCCCCAGGGGGGGATGGCCACGCCGCAATCCCTTCTCCTCCATTCTTCTATCAGGATCTCGGGCGCACACGCACATGTGCCCAGCGTGAGTTTAAGCCACCGGGTCCGGGACTCGAACCACGGTTGACTACATGGGAGTCCAACGACATAGCCATTACGCTAACTGCTGGTTCCTTCTTTTTGGCTCTTTATTGCATAACTTCGGATTTCCTCAGTTTTCCTTTTCAGTCACAGTCAGGAGGAGTGTGGCCTCACTCCTAGTCAGCTAACAGTGTAGGCTTTGGTGAAAGGCTGAGCCTTTTGGGAAATCCAAGTAGATGACCACTGGCAGAAGACTACAGCAGCAAAACTGCCTGGGAAGTGCGAGTTTACCTCCATGTCTACGACAGCTCCTGGATGTGGGCAGAGCCTCCTCTGACCCTTTCGAAAGATGAATCCATCTCCATGGATTAACTTACTTAAGGAACTAACTTGTAGACTAAGAGAAAGGTAAAACTTAGTGGAGTAAACTCCAAGCAAACTGCTCATCTAAGCCTTCCTTCCTTCACAATCTAATGTTCACAGGGTAAGAAATTTTGGAAACTTGGAGGTGAAATCTATCTCATTAAGTCCTATTTCTTTAGTGTTACTGGGAACCAAAAAGTTTTGCCAAAATTTTTCTGCCAGAGAAAAAAGATCTTTTATAAATTCTTAGGGTTGGTTTCAAAAACTACTAACTGGGGATGAGCAGGTGGCGTGGTGATTAAGGCACTGAACTCACACATGGCTGACTATGATTCAATTCCCAGATTCAGTAGCTTGAAAAGCATTCTGGGCACATATGTGTGCATGCTCAAAATTCCAGAAGGATAACAGAAAAGGGATTGTGGCATGGCCATCCCCCTGCGCCCCTGGGAGTGGCTTCTCACTTTCCCTCTCACTGTCTCCTTCTCTGTCTCTTTCTGGCAAGTACACGTACACTATGACAAAAACCTTAATAAAATAATCAGGAAAAAAAACTATGCTGATTAGCGGATATGCTCAATTTATTACATGCCTACATCCAGGGCTTACATTGAAAAAGAATTGTTTCTCTTTCTGCACATTTTCTTGACAGAATGTGAATGGTGACAAATTGACAGTTGCAGTGGGCAACAGGTTACATAACCTCTTCAAACCTCAGCTTCCTTGTAAAAAGATAGGGGCATTAATGCTCATTGCCTGGGATGGCTGTGAAGATCAAATGATGTCATGTCTGTGAAAGTGCCTCACACGGGAATGGGCAGTGTAGTCATTTTAATAAATGGTAGTTTTATTTAATTTTATGTCATCTTAAGGGAAGGGCAGATTCAGAACTTGTTATTAAGAAAAAAGGAGACATAAACCATAAATTTGTGGTCTGCAATTTTTCCTTCACTTACGAAAAGCTGTTCACCAAAGCTGTATTTGCAGTTAAAACCGAGAGGGCAGAATGTGCTATTTCTCCCACCAAACCTCAAGTTATAGTAATCAGACACTTTGAAGTTTGGCTGTACAGGGTATTCCTGCTCTGGGTATTATGGTATGTACATATCCCATATTTACAATATAGAAATCAGGGATAAAACACAGAATTAAAGTCAATAGGAAATGAGGCTGATCAGATGTTTTAGGTTCTACAGACTACCAGGAAAGAAATCATCATTTATGAAGATGAGAAATATAGTCCTCACAATAAGAAAAAATACCAATAAATCAAAATTCTGTATAATAAAGTACATTTATGAAGAAGGCTTATGTGAAAACATTACATTTTCATCTACCTAAAATTATCTGAAATTTCATTTTCAGAATTATTTCCAATTTTTTTCATTTATTATTATTTATACATTCAATCACTATACATTATTTAGATTGTAAAGAGATTTTACCCAGTATGATGCACATCTCGGTCCAGTTGAGAATACTATACACATCCTCACCAACAGATAACAAACCATATCTGTGTCCCACAAATATCTTATCTTTCCTTATTTTTCCCCTAATTTCCTTTCCTGCACTCTTCCCCTCCCACACTCTCCTTCCACTTTATGTCTAGTGTCCACAATAATTTTTAATGCTTTTATGTCCTCCATTCTTTCAGTCTCTACCATAGAGTGCGGACAGTCAGTACATGTTGAGTGGAGACATACAATGTCTCTCGTTCATAGCCTGGCTTGCTTCACTCAGCAACAAATCTTCCATATTCATCCACTTTCTATTCAATTCATTTTTTAAAATAATAAAATAAGGTTACCGCTGCTTTGTTAACATTTTCCTTTGGTCAGTAACATAGCTAATCTTCAGGGAAAAAAAAGGAGGAGGCAGGGATTGACAACTGTAAAGCATGGCAATCCAACCGCAACAAAAACTACAACAGATCAGTCCCAGAAAGGACACTAAACTGGAACCCCCTGATAAAAATTGTTCTCTGCCTAAAGCCCCTAAGCGTACAGCTGGACAAGAACCCCACCGTGTAAGAAGCTGGAAGATCACTTCTCCCTGAAGGAGCAATGGGGTAGGAAGGCAGTCAGGCCACAGGGACTGCCAGAGCTCAGATTATAGCAAACCTCCAAAGTAATTCCCAAAGCTCTCCTCTGCAGTCCGAGCAGTGGCACATTCTTAGAGCCTATTTTTGTTGCTGAGTTCAGCATTAAACCATATCTGAGGAAGTTCAGACTGCCTAGGCTAAATAAACAAAGAGAAAAAAAATAAAAATTCCAATGGAGTTTCAACCATAACTAAATAAACTGTCTTGTTTCACCAAAAACTCATGCAAATATCTTAGTCCTTTCCCTACCCTTTAAAAAAGCTAAAGTTGGCCAACTTTCAAGAATTGTCATAGATTCAAAAATGTTAAAAAGCAATGATAGTAAAGCCCCCACTAGTTTTTTCTTATACACGTAAATATATAAATCAACTATGTAGTATTTTCATAAAAATTATCTATAGTCACACAGACTGTATTATATCTACATTGAAAAAATTAAGTGTTTAGTTGGCATACTTCCTAATTACCTCAGACCTGAAGTACAGAGCAGGGGTCTCCTGAGATTTTCATTATGTCATGAGGATTTTAAAAAAAAATCCTTAAACATTCTGTAGGGAGATATATAATTTTAAGAAGGATTTGATATCAACAAATTCATGCTTAAAAAGAAATACAGGATATTAGCAGTTGTGTGGTGGTTAAGGAGCTGATCTCCCAGAGGCAGACTTTGTGGTTTGTCTTAAACCCAGGAGCTTGAAAAAACACGACAGGCATGTGTGTATGCATGCTCAAAATCCCAAGAGGAAAATGGAAGGGAAGGGATTGCGGTGTGGCCATCCCCACCCCAGTGGTGATTTGCCACTTTCCCTCTTTCTCTATCTCTCTCCAGTGAGTGCACACACCCTATGGCAAAATTCTAACATACATAAATAATAAATAAATAAAATGTAGGGCCAATCTGTGGCCCATATCCCTTATGGTCAGCTGTGTCCTGGATCCCAGATGGCCAGCAGTGCGGTTCAAGTCCTAGATCATGAGGTAAGAGAAAGATGCTGGGTGTCTGTGTATACATGCCCAAAATCTCAGAGGGAGAAATGGAGAAGGAACTATAGCATCTCCATTCCCCATGAGGGTGCTTTCTCACTATCTCTCTCTTTCACTGTCTCTCTCTGGTGAGCACACACACACTTTGGCAAGTTAAAAAGAAGAAGGAAGGGAGGAAAGAAAAAAAGAAAGAGAGAGAGAGAAGAAGAAGAGAGAGAGAGGAAGAAAGGAAAGAAGGAAGGAAAGAAGGAAGGAAGGAAGGAAGGAAAGAGAGGAAGGGAGGGAGGAAGGAATAAAGAAAGAAAAGGAAATACCATCAAATCAAATTTAATAACACATTTGTTTTAAGAATAAAATAACCTTTCTTATTAGTTCCAGAAATAGTACTCATTCTGTTGTTTCTACTTAGACAGCTTTTTTTCCTACTAACATCTAGTTGAGGTGTCTAAAAGACTTAGAACTGACTCCTCTGGGTATTCTTTCTCAAGACACCACACAGAGAAAAACCAAACCAGTCACAGACAGAAGAAACTCTGAGACAAGCAGTTATTTGTTTCCTGAGCTAACCCACTTCCTTTTTCACACGTTTCCTTCTCTTCACCACTGTGTTTTTTGAAATTAGCATCAAATTCTTGCAAAATAGATTTCTGGGCCTCAGGGTGGGAATCCAGGCAAATTCCAAGTCATGTCATTTTTAATGTAATCAGTGAGTAACAAAATGAGAGTCACAAATGAAGTATCATGTCACTACTACAGAAAACGCCCTGCAGTGTTTAATGATACTCCAGCCAAGGAATCTGAATCTTTTTTTTTTTTTTTGAAAGGTTTTTGCTATAGGGCGCAGGCGCTCGCCAGACAGACAAAGACAGAGAGACAGAAAGCGAGAAATCACCCCCCAGGGGGGATGGCAACGCCACAATCCCTTCTCCTCCGTTCTCCTCTTGGGATCCTGGGCACACATGCACATGCGCCGGTGTGAGTTTTAAGCCACCAGGTCCGGGACGCGAACCGCGGTCAACTACATGCAAGTCCAGTGACATAGCCATTACACTAACTGCTGGTCCCAGGAATCTGAATCTTTATGATCCATGCTTTGAGAAAACAAATGTTATCAAAATGAAAACTAAACACAGAAAAATTCCACGACTCTTGACTACTCATTGTGGAAAACTATGGTATCTTCCCCAAGGAGATCAATTTCTCAACCTTTCAAACCAAAGGCAAACTATAACCAGTTACTGGGTTTCTTCACTCTATACTTGTAAAGATAAAACTAGAAGTCTCATAACTAGAAAATTATATATTTTATTAGGCATATATCCTCAATGATGACTGGCTTAACTTTAATCACAGAGACACAAGAAGCTGAATAGAAATGTGGCTATCATAATTCTTCTGTGATAAGAAATATAAAATATAATTTTGAAAAATACAATTAGTTCTTAAGTAAATATAAAAATCTTCATTTATCTATAAACAATGAGTGATATCAAAAAAAAAACAGACAAAAGGAGTAAAGTCTTTTAAAATGTTTATTTCTGTCAGGACAGCTGACGATTTTCTGTAAATATTTTGGTTTATTATAATAAGCAATTCCCCCGACATGAAAAATCCACTCAAAATATCTCTATTTTTGAGGTAATCTCAAAAAAAAAAAAAAAAAAAAACCCTGACTTTTTTAAAGAAAAAAATTCTTTTTTAAAATTCCTTTAATGTGATAAATAGAAACAATCTTATTCTATTCTGGTGAACATAAAGATATTTTATACAGCAAAGTATCCAGTCACTCATTGGCAAACGGAAAGTGAGAAGTATGCATTTACAAGTTCTGCTCAGACACAGTGCAACACACTGCCACATTCATATATATTCTTTTTTTCTTTCTTTTTCTTTCTTTCTTTCTTTCTTTTTTTTTTTAAAACAGTTACCAACACTCTTCTGGCAAAGACAAGGTTTTGCAATGGCAAAAGCAACAGAAGTTTTAGATCTCAAGGCTCCAGAAGGGAATTAATCTGAGTCTTCATCATCAAGATAGTCCTCAGCATTGCTTAATGTTCGCACTGCATCTAAAAAGAATAGGGGGGAAGAAACAAAACAGGGAAATTACAGATGGCTCAGATTTTTGTTTCCACTTTCAAAGCTCTTGACAATTCAACAGATTATAATCTCTTTGACCCAGGGACCATACTTTTCCTGAAGATCTTTTTCTACCTTTGCTTTTCAATGTTAACTGTTAAGTTTCTGCTACTACAGAAGCTGACGATTCCACATGTCTGCATATTCCTTAGACGTATGTAAAAGAGCACACAGTGTTCAGGTAACATTCATCTATTCCAACAGAAAGCATGGACCGCATGCACCACGACCAAGCTGGAACACACCGGCAGCCACCCAGCTCGGACGCCTGTTTCCACACTCCTCTCCCAGAGACAAATGCACACATGGCTGCAGTCAGTCCACAGACTAAGGCCTTACCTGAAGGCAAGGTCACTGTGTAGAAAGATAACTAATGAGGGAAAGAAAGGAAAAGAAAGAGAATGAAAACACAGACCTTCAATTTCATTTTAGAAAATACTAAAAGGATACTCAGGAGGAAAAGACCAAAATGGGGGGGGGGGGGTTTTAAAAAAGAAAGAACTGGACCATCAAATGTAAATCAACATTGATCAGGACTCAAAAAGAAGACGTCTGATCTTTAACTGTCCACATCAGCTGTCTAGTCAAAGTTCTTATGGCAACAGATTATCCTACATAGAATTTTAGGGTGAAAAATCGAAGATGAGCACAGGTATATTGTTAGAGTCCAATAAATACATGTGGTTAACATCAGGATCATAGTCTCTAAACGTCATATCCCCAAGACTGCAATTTGGAGATATGACTGACTCCAAGTCTGGGGCAGGAAATCTAAAGGACAGACCTAAAACCCTCGTCACATGGTAAAGCAGGAATCCTATCAAATTAGCATCATGTGAAAAGGGCGTAGGGTCCAGCTTACAAGGGCCTCCACTACACAGACAGACTAGCAATCAAGCTATAATAATAATAGATGAAAGCATATCAAATATTTCAGCATACATTAAAATAACCCAGTAAGGTCCTTTAGGTAAATGATAGACAATCAGTCCATTATTTTGAAAACTATTAAATAAAGGGCAAAATCAAACATTTATCCCACTCCTGCTATATAGATCATTCTTCTGGGTAACCAAGCAATTGATGAAAGAAAGTTTTTCTTTATGGAATAGTAGATCAGCTAACAACTGAGGAAAGGCTGATTAAATTAGAATGTCTCCATTTTGCACCACATATAGATAATGATCACCAATGGATGTCAACAGCACAGGAAGAGTGACAACCAGATATGAAGGTGCCTCTGACAAAAGAATATGATATTCTGTATGATATATTCTACTCCACCTCTACAAAAGACAGATGACGAACAGATAGGTCCTAAATTGGTCCAAACCTCTAGATCTAACAGCCACTAAGCAAAACATAGTGATCCCAACCTTCAGGCACCAGGGACTGGCCTTGTGGAAGATAATTCCTCCACAGACGGAGGCAGAGAGTGGACGGTTTTTGTGCACATAAAATTGAGTTGAAGTTTATTGTGCCTTTTTTTCTTTATCCAAATTTTGAGTTAAAGCTTCATATGGTAACTGCATCCTGTTCAGACACTATGGTCTAAATTTTTGAAACTGCGTGGTGTTCACTAATAGTAAGAATAACAAGGTCAAAGCTAATTAAGGTCACAAACTTCGGTGAAACCCTTGAAGTCCAAATCTTCTTATATTGTAAATTGTACCCCTTCCAGTTTTGTTTCTTCTGGACTCTCCATACTTAACTGACAGTTACCTTTTTAAAACTTTGCACACATTAAGATTAAAATTGGGCCTCTACTGTGAAGATTCCTATTCCTCTTGTGTTTTAAGTGCAAACTAACATTTAAATGAACATTAGTATCAAGTAGTGCGGACATACGAATGCATTTGCTTGATTCAATTTGCTGTGACCTTACCAGTTTTGAATTGGAATTGCACCATTTCATAGATAGTGGAAACTAAGTATATTGCTGCACTTTTACGTTTTCAAAACAGTGTTTAAAAATTGCATTTTTTTAAACTGAGTTCTAAAAGACTAAAACGTTCTTTCAAAAGAGGCATCTAAATGTGTTTTGGTTTTTTTTAACCAAAAAAAAAAAAAGCTGCAATAAAAAAAAAAAAAAGAGTGGACGGTTTTTGGTCCAGGGATGACCGAAGAGCACCACATCCACCATGTGCCCTACTTCCACCACTCCCACATTGCAATATACAGTGAAACAATCACACGACAAGAGGGTTCATGCTCCCATGAGCATCCAATCCCATCCTGAACCCACAGGAGGAGCCCAGGCCGCAATTCAAGTAATGGAAGGTGGGCAAAGGGAGCGGCCTCCAGGCCACAGACCAGCACCGGTTGGGGACCCCTGATTAAAGGACAGCATTGTTGAGACAGGGAGGTAGTATTGGAATGCAATGAGCAATCCCCAAAGTAGAAAATTCAAGTCAGTTGAATCCATTTCTTTAATAAATATATTGCAGAGTTAAAAAAGGGGTAGAGGAGAAAAATAAACAGTGATTAAAAAAATAAACTAAGAAACCTATTTCCAATCACAAACTGAGCTTATGTGGACCTTGATCTAAATAAACTATAAGTAAATAAATAGATAAATAAGTAAACAAAGAATAAAAATTTATCAAAAATGGCAAATTTAGGCAATGGCAAGATACTCAACACTAAGGAGGTAGAACCAATTTATCTTCTATAAGAGAGAAAAGGAAAGATCAAGAAAAGTCAAGTGAATGCACAACAGAACAGAGGCAAGCTTCAGAAAAGAAAAACAAAACAAAACAAAACAAAACAAAACAAAAAACCAACTCTCTAAGCTAAAGACAAATAGCCAAACTCTTCCTCCTGTTTTGTTATTACAACCTTATCTATTGCCTATTTCAGCTATTCTGTGTCCTTCAATGGTTACTTTGGCTATTTTAATCTTGTTTCTCCTATTAAGAAGAGAAAGAAGACTTTGCATGGGACAAACTACAGCTCATTGCAAATCAACAGCTAGGCACGAGCCAGGCAAATACATTTCTCTCCTTCCTTCCTTTTATGGAGGCAGTTTTCTCTGGAAACTTCCCAGGTGGTCAGATGCTGAGTGAGGAGCTGTATCTCTTTCTAGTACATCCCAGGGCATGGCCAGCAAAAATGGTCAATAACGGGTTGTCCAAAAAGTCATGTTGTATTTTTCTGCTTTTCTATGCAAAAATGTGTCCGGACTTTTCCAACAACCTAAAAGATAGGCCATATCTATCTTGAATTCATTTTTCCTCAATCCCACTATCCTGGGTTCACACAACCCACAAAAAGCATCAGCACTTAAACATACACACAAATAACAAATAATTGGTGGAGAAATGAACAGAATCACATGGATGAATCTCATAGACCAATGTAAGTGAAAGAAGTTAGACACACGAAAATACATAGTGTTTGATTACATTTATTTATATTTAGTTATAGACGGGCAACTAATCTATGATGAGAGAAGCAGAAGATACTGAAGGACGCTTCTGAAGTGGGGAAATGTTCTCTAGTTTGATCTAGATTGTGGTAGACAGCTGTAAGCAGGCTAAAACAAAACTCATCAATCTGGGTCAGCCCTATAACACAGTACCGTGCAAAGGCTGAATCCCACATGGCCACGCAGGGTTCAATTCCCAGCCCTGGCAGCTTGCAAAACACATCAGTCATACACACACATGTTCGGCATGCTGAAGGAATGGAGAATTTGGGTAAAAGAACTGCAGTGGGACATGGCCCCCTTAGGGGGGAGTGGTGCTTTCTCTCTCCCTTTCTCCCTTATGCATGCACATCCCTTCTGATATGAAAAGAAAGAAAGAAGGAAGGAAAAAAAAAAGAAAAAAAAAGTGTCAATCTGTAAACTTAAGATTTATCCACTTTATACAATGAAAATTATATCTCAACTTGTAAAACTTAGAAAAAAATATATTTAAAGGGCTCAACTCTCAAGTATGGCCCTGACTCCACCTCCATATCCCAAAGTTATCCTGTATAGTAACTGCAACATGTCAATTATTTTGTCCCTATAAAAAAAATCCAAGCTACATTTTTTTATAGCAGACAACAATATCAGAATATGCCTTTTCCAGTTTAGAGTTCATGCTGGCAATTAATTATTACCATGAAAAATGAAATAGGGGGACGAGCAGTTAGCATAATGGCTATGTCGCTGGACTCCCACATAGTCGACCGCGGTTTGCGTCCCAGACCCGGTGGTTTAAAACTCACGCCAGGCGTGTGTGTGTGTGTGCCCAAGATCCCGAGAGGAGAATGGAGGAGAAGGGATTGCGGCGTGGCCATTCCCCCTGGGGGGTGATTTCTCACTTTCTGCCTCTCTGTTTCTCTGTCTGTCTGGTGAGCGCACGTGCCCTATAGCAAAAAAAAAAACTCTCAAAAAAAAAAAAGAAAGAAAGAAATAGGAAAAGTCACTTCTTGGCTCCATCCGCCAGGCCCAAGATGACCTCGCTGGTGAATCCATTATCTATCAGTATGAGAGTAGGAAAGGTAGACTTAAGACACTTGGAGTGAACATAGAAGAGCACCCACCTCTCAGTCCTATTCTACAAAGGCTACAAAAAGGTGAGGGGGACAAAAGTGAAGAGTCCACCACCTGCTTCCCCCAGCTCCAGTGGGTCACAGGTAGGTTTCTGGGTGCAGCTCTCTGGGGTCTCAGGAGGTTTGGCATTTCCCTTGGTTATCACAGTCAAGGTCACCATACGTATGTGATTCTGATAACCAACAGGAAGTCAATGGCAGACAGGAAGTTAGGCCACAGTCCTACTTCCTGACCCAGCCAAGTCAGCAAGGAGTAGGAGCTCAACCTCAAGCAAAAGTGTCTCTCCCACGTGGCTGCAGATAGCACTTCTCGATTAGAATGTGGCCGGGAGCAGCAGCTCAGATAGAAAGTATGTCTCCTTCCTCTCCATCTATCCACGAGTAATTACTTTAAAGAAAATTTGCTCTGCCAGTGAATATTCACCTAAATATCTGAAGCTTAAAAAAAAAAAAAATTAAAATTGAGACAAAGGGACCAGCAGATGGCATAATGGTTACATAGCTGGACTCCCACACAGTTGACTGTGGTTTGCATCTTGGACCTAGTGGTTTAAAACTCACACCAAGAACATGTGAGTAACTGCCCAAAATCCCAAGAGGACAATGGAGGAGAAGGGATTGCAGTGTGGTCATCCCCCCTAGGGGGGTGATTTCTCGCTTTCTGTCTCTTTGTCTCTCTCTGGACAGCACATACACCCTACAGCAAAAATCTTTAAAAAATGTAAATAAACAAATAAATAAAATTTAAGACAAAGACATATGAAGGACAAAGGAAATAGTATGATGAGGATTTTATGATAGGTGAGTAGGAGAGCTCTGGGAAACTCTTAAACCATGAAGAAAGGGGAACTGTTCACCACTTTTGATTTATTAAAACAGCAGACGAGGGGATCGACTTTATTTTGTTGCTTCTGCTAGGAATAGTATGAGACAGTAAAACATTGCCTCTTCTCATAAAACTAGGGATACGTGAAGGAAAAAATAGTTTTCCAAGAGTTCAAAAATTAATGGCAATTTAATTAAATTTATAAGAACATAAAAAGCAATCAGTATTTCAATACCCACAGTAAGCACTGTGAAAGAGAGAATACCCTCAACTTAAGGAAACAAATATACTTAGCCTCCATAATAGAAATCTGTTTTCTCAAAAGTCATTTTGGTGATTCTCTCTGCCAACATGGATCAATTAAACTTTACACTGAAGCAATACTGAAAGATTTGGAATGCCAACTTGCAAAATCTGAGTCCTTTATTATAATAGTTTCTTTCTAGAAAATGGCGAAAAAAGATTGTATCAATGTTTGCTTATACTTAAAATGGTATCAAAGAGCCCCTCCACACGAACCTTCTTTCATGTTTCTTTTTTCTAGCTCTCTGGATTTGATATGAGCTAGAAGGCTAATAACGAATGAGAAGGAGAAAAAGGAGGGGCAGATAGGAGGAAGAGTTTAAGGCACATCCTCTCAGCATTTCTTTCAGGAATTATCATATTAGAATGAACCTCGGGGGACAGGTCAGTCTCATGGTCTCATGATTAAGGGAGTCAAATCCAATATGGCTGACCATGGTTAGAATCCCAGCTCCATCAGCCTGGAAAACAAGCTGGGCATGGATATGTACACGTGACAGGATGCAGAAATGAAGAAAGGATTGCAGCAATGATCACACCCCATTAGTAAGTGCTTTCTCCCTCTCTCTTTCTGTCTGTGGTAAGCACAGTCACCTTCTTGCAATTTAGACTTTTTTTTTTTTTTTAAGATTTTTACCATAGGGCATGTGTGCTCACTGGAGTCAGACAGAGAGAGGGAAAGTAAGAAATCACCCCCCAGGAGCGATGGCCACACCACAATCCCTTCTCCTCCTGGGATTTTACACATGTACACACACATGGCGCCCAGCATGGTTTTCAAGTTGTCAGGTCTGGAACTTGAATGATGGTCAGTCATGTGGGAGTCCAGTTCCTTAACCACTACCCCACCTACTGGCTCTCCTCTGGCAATTAAAAAAATACGGAATCATTCTAGGGAGCAGCGCACTCAATAGGCTACAAAAAGAGAGGTCAAATAAACAGCAACTTTCTGAATAATAATGAAGAGCAATGCAAATGTGTTGAACCATTTTTTTTCCAAAACAATCACACAAGCTTACTTTTTTTTCAGACATATTCTCTCACACAAACAGATAATTTTGTAATGAAGAATGAATACCTAAACTCTGCTTATAAAATCCACCCATAGTACAATGAATAAATTTCAAAATGTTTAGCAAACTCTAGAATAATAATCTATGTTATTGACACTTTATTTTAAAGTAAAACAAAATATAATCATGGAGTTACTGAAAGTTTAATTTTTAAAAATTTAGTGTTAATCACTCATAAATATCTGAAATGAGACAACGGAGACCACAGTTCTTTGAAAAGGACTATAATGCAAACCAAGGTGATGGGGACTGGACTGTAAAGAACAAATGAAATACAAAAAAGAATAGGAAGGGGCCAGTGGATGGCGTAGGGATTAAGATACTAGACTTACACATGGTCAACCACAGTTCAAGTCCTGGACCGGCAGCTTGAAACTCACACTAGGCCTGTGTGCATATGTGACCAAAACCCCAGGAGTAGAAAGGATTATGGTGTGGCCATCCCCTGGTGGTGGTGGGGGGTGAATTCTCATTTTCTCTCTCTCTGTCTCCATCTGTCTCTCCAATAAAAACATGTGATCTCAAGCAAAAATCTGTCTCTTAAATAAATAAATAAATAAATAAATAGATAAATAAATAAATAAAACACTGTCTCTTCAAATTTCTGTGTGACTAATGCTATTCTAATATGTTGGAGGTGCTGATTTACATCAGGAATACATTATCTAACTTCAGAATCATCTAAAGACTTGATGGAGAAAAGAATACTTCCCAGTACTAAGTTGGTTAGTCATGAGGAGGCCAGAGGAGAAAGAAGGATTTAAGATAAGTACCTGTTCCCTGTTTCTTTTTCAGGAGAGATGCGCAGGCAGCATTCGTAGCCATGTCGAAGGCCAGCTTCTTCTCGTTGTTTCTTAAGTCTGTTCTAGCACCTTCCCAGCACAAGAAAAGTAAATGAGTCTCTTGAAGACCACCTATTACAACAGCAGCCTAGCCTCTTCCTAACAACACAAATCACTTTTGGCAAGACCAATTCTGGCCCAAAAGCAAACATCCTACACGTATTAAAACTTTCTTAAAACAGTATATTTGGCATCTTTATTCAGGGAGCTTGTCCCTGTACCTGTGATAATTATGCTTAGCTGAAATACAGCCTTTCTCCTTGAGTCCCTGTAGAATTGCATATGAACCTTGCAGTGAAGAGTTTACCATCCTTGCAGCAAATCCTAAATCATCCTTGGACCCAGGGTAGACATGAGCCTCTGCATGAACTTTGGAGCTTAAATTCACATGCCCTTTGCAAAGACCAAGTGGGTGGAGCTTCAGGGGGTTGATATCATATGCAAATTAGCAGAACAGCCACATGAGAAGACCCAGAGGCAAATCACTATTCCTGTAAACCATCTTCTGTCTACTTCTTTCTTTACCTTTATTCTGCTCAACATTGCATCAGAATCCACAAAAATATTTGCATTGTTAAAGGATTCAAAAATACAGAAGAATGTGAACAAGATTTTAAGTCTCATTTCAGCTATCATCTTCTACCCTACCCAGAGGTAAAACCATTCTTAACAAATGAGTGTGAGTTCTTGTCTATTCCACAACATTTCATTTACAGACATATATGTACAAACACACAAAATCATACTACATGTATTTGTCTGTAATATCTGTGTTTTAGCTTAATAATATGTAACGGTACTCTTTTCTTAGTAGTACACATACTTATATCTCAACCTATTTAAATGTCTAGAAGTATTCCATTTTATAAATGTTCCAAAACTTTATTGAATTGCTATTCCAGCGATTTTCATGATCACGAATACTGTAATGAATATCCTTGAACATCTTTGTTCATGTGAATTTCTAAAGAATGGTTTTCTACAGGTGGTGCTGAAAAGTTAAGCTATATACATTTTATTTATTTATTTATTTATTTATTTATTTATTTAAGATTATTGCCATATGGCTTATGTACTCACTGGCAAGAGACAGAAGTAGAGTGAAAGAAAATGAAAAATCACCCCCCTAGGGGGGGATAGCCACACTGCAATCCCTTCTCCTCCGTTCTTCCCCTGGGATGTTGGGCATGCATGCAAAATGCCCGATGCAGTTTCAAGCCTCCAAGACTTGAATCAGGTCAGCTGTGTGGAAATCCAGCACCTTTACCACCACACCACCTGCTAGCCTCAGGCTTCATACATTTATAATTCTGCTGCTACAGTCAGATTGCTTTTCAGTAAACAAAAATGTAAGCATCCCCAAAATTTACAGGCATAAAGATTGTGAGTCAAGGAAAAAATAGTATGTTTAATTAGAAATACAGTGATCTTATATCAAAATCTCTTTCTTGGAGGACCAGCAGATGGCAAAAAGGTTAAGTTGCTGGACTCCCATGTAGTCAACTGCAGTTCGAATCTCGGACCTGGTAGCTTAAAACTCAAGCCAGGCACGTGTATGTGTGTACCCAAGATCCCAAGATGAATATGGAGGAGGAGGGACCGCAGTATGACCATCCCACTAGGGAATGATTTCTTGTTTTCTATCTCTCTGGCAAGTGCACGTGCCTTATAGTAAAAATCTCTCTCTCTCTCAAAAAAAATCTTTCCCCTAAGCAGATCTATATCTATTCATGAGTAGAGTTATATGAAAAACTTCACTATCTCAGTGTGCTCTGAGTCAAAAAACTCCCAAGGGCTGATCGTCCTGTAACTATCCATATCTTATATTAAACTATACTTTAGAACTTATAAATCCAATTTCTCTCAAGACAGGAAATATTCTAAAAATATTTAGAGAAGAAACATAACTGTTTCCTGTAGCCCTCTTGACCAGCACTGCCCAACATAAACAGTGCAAGTCACAAATGTCATGAAAGTAAATTTTAATAATATAGTTTATTGGAGCTAACAGGTGGTATTGTGGTTACAGCACTGGACTCTCATGTGGCCGACTGTAGTTTGAGTCCTGGACCCAACAGCTTGAAAATCATGCTGGGCACATGTGTTTGAATGCCAAAAAATCCCAGGAGGAAAATGGAGAAGGTATTGTGTATGGCCCTCCCTTCTATAGAGTGATTCCTCACTTTTCCTCTCACTCTCTCTCTGTTTCTCTCCAATGAGCACATGTACTCTATGGCAAAAACATTAAAAATGATGACAATAATAACAATTTATTTTAATCAGTATTTCCAAAATGCTATCATTACACACATAATCAATACAAAAATTACTGTAATATTTTACCTTTTTTACACTTAGTCTTTGAAATCTAGTGTGCATTTTACACTTACATTTCATTTCCACCAACCTCATTTCAAGAGCTCAGTAGTACGTGTGGCTAGTGGCTGCACTATTGGAGAACGTAGCTGTTAACATAACCTTTAGGGGTGCTGCAGTGGTCCTCACAGTGTCTGACCTAGACCTGGGCCTTATGTCATCAACACACTTAAAATCAAAAACACATATCTCACATAGAATTACAGTATTCCTCAGAGGATCTTCAATGGCAGCCATTCATGATGTTTGGCTTGAGGAGTCAAACATCATCTTCTAGACTAGAGTATGGTACAGGGTGATAGGCCTCACCCTCTGTAAAGGTTAATATTTATGGGGCAAATAGATTGATGCTTGGTCCATAATCTCACTGATCTCTCTGACTTGGGTAAAAATAGATGATTAAGGTATCCTCTTTCTCTATGCATGCAATTCCTACTCTGTCAATGCAATACATTGCACCCACAGAGTTCTTTCTTATCTATCAAGATTTTCCCATGAGAACAAGCAGCTCAGCAACTTTATGGCTACAGCTTTCTCAGCAGGATCTCCCCTCTGTGTGCATGCACACTCATGCACACACATGCACACACACACGTACGCACACAGACATACGCACGCACACACACCTTCTGTTATTTACTTTCTGCAGAACTATACAGTAAGTTCTTACTAAAAGAGTTGAACATATGTACAGTCACACTGCATAACAATGCATGGTCAACAACAGTGTATGCGACAGTGGTCCCCCAAGATTCTAACAGGCTCTAGCAGATAGCCTAAGTGTATAGTAGGTTATGCACTACCAAGGTTTGTGTAAATACACTCTAGGATGTTTGCACAATGATGTAATCACCTAATGATGCAATTCTTTGAATGTATCTCCATCATTAAATGAATACATGACTATAATTTTAAAGCTTGCCAAGGTTTTAATGTATAATAAAAGCTAACATCAATCAACCCCAATAATTCCATCTTATCATAACAACTCTGATATGGACAGAACAGAGTGGAAATCCCAGTTTTAAAGTAAGAAGACTATTATTCTTCCTATTACTTAAAATGATATCATTTGATGTCATCTGCTTTTCATTTTTTGTTTGTTTTTTGTTTTGTTTTAGAGAGATTTTTTTATAGGGTGCATGCACTTGCCAGAGAGATAGAGAGACAGAGAGTGAGAAATCACCCCCCCAAGGGGGATGACCACATTGTAATCCTTCTCCTCCATTCTCCTCTTGGGATTTTGGGTGGGCAAACAGGCACTGGGCCTGATGTGAGTTTTAAGCCACAGGATCCGGGACTCAAACCGCAGTTGACTACATGGGAGTACAACGATGTAACCATTACACCATCTGCTGGTCCCCCAATGTCATCTGCTTTTCAAGGTAAGCACACACAAGATAAACTCAGCATGAACTTTACCTTTCGCCAGAAGCAACTGGACAATGTCTGCGTAACCCTTCCAGGCAGCGGCATGTAAAGCTGTGTCTCCCAATTTGTTCTACGGGTGATAAAAAGGGAAAGTAGTATTTTCAAAATAGAGAATGGATTGAAAGCACACTCCAATTTAGGTGTAGTCAAATTAAGCAAAAATGAGAACAGAGAATCATAAAAACTCCAAAGAGAACAGGAACGAAGATTCAAGAAACAAGAGGTGAGTCATTTTGGGGAGATGAAATGGGGTGTAGGAGTAGAAACTGTCTTGGCAGAGGATGAGCTGGGATGCGGATGCCCGAGGAGATGGAGACATCTGAGGGAAGCAAGCAGACTAGAGACTGGAGATTCCTGGGGACACTAAGCACAATTAGCCACATGTGGGTAAAAGCAGGAGTTCCGGGTCAAAGAACTCACGGGAACTAACTGCAACTCCAGAGTACCTACACCTCCCCTTGCTACTAGACGACCCAGTAAGGATAGCTGAGTACCTTCTTGAGAAATGAACCGAATAGTTTCCAAGTTCATGGACACTAGGCTTAGGAGAAGATGGTGATAAGGTCAGAAACTAAAATCTGAGGGTTACGTGAAAAACCTATAAAGTTCATAGTAAAATACCCCACTGAGCTACCTTTACTTACCCCACTGCTCCCATGCATGCAGTCAAGTGGATACTCCCAGCTAAAAGACTACAAGAGTCTCCTCTGGTGAAAAAGAACAGACCCTCAGAGGGGAAAAGGAGGGAGTGTACTTATCTCAGTTGGATGTTAGTCAACAAAATAGCCAGGACTTCCCCAGCTCAACCTCTGGAGAAATTCACTAGCCAGCATGTCCCACCAAGCACATACGACTTCTAATTAGACTTTAAAATAAATGGATAGAGCCAACCCTGTGGCTTAGTGATTAAGGGAGTTGGAACCTCATGGCTGGCCATGCAATTCAAAGCCTAGACTCAGTGGCTTAAAAAGCCTACCATGCACTTGTGCATGTGTGCTCAAAATTCAACATGAGAGAGGAATGGAGAAGTGATTGTGGTAGGACTATAGACCATGGAAGGGATACTTTCTCTTCCTCTCTCTCTCTGTCTCTCCAGTGAGTACATGCACCCTCTGGCAAATTTTAAAAAATAATAAATAAATGGATAGACAAAGATACTAGGCATTTGAAGAAAACCTCAAAAAACAAAATAAATGGATGGGACCAGCAGATGGCATAATGGTCATGTCACTGGATTCCCACGAAGTTGACCATAGTTCTAGTCCCAGACTCAGCAGCTTAAAACTCATGCTAGGCACATGGAGGGAAAGGTATTGCAGCGTGACCACCCCCCTGGGGGAGTGACCTCTTGCTTTCTGTCTCTCTGTCTCTGTCTGGCTGGCAAGCATATGCACCCTATAGCAAAAATCTCTCTCTCAAAAAATAAATAAATAAGTGGATCTCAAAGAGAAAATACATAGTAAATAGCAGAAAATAGGGGTTTTAAAGCTATAATTAATATAGCAGAGAGATGCAAGATGATATTGGATCAAGAAACCAAAAAAAAGAAGCTATTTAAAACTAACCATAAGAGCTAATGATAAGCAGAATTCTAAGAGGGCCCACAAGACCCCTACCTGCCAGTATAGACCTCTTACATAATTCCTTCTCTTAGAATGTGAGTGAGGTCTGTCAGTATAACAGGCTAATATTTCTATGATTATGTTTCTAGTCTACTTATGCTTAATTCATCAAAAAGGAGATTATTTTTTGGTGGGCATGACCTAATCAGGTAGACCCTTAAAAATACAGATGAAGGGGCCGAGAGAAAGTCTCCTGCTGGTTTTGAGAAAGTAAACAAGCAATCATGTTGTGAATGATCCTATAAAACCTGAGGACCTCAGTACTACATTTGCAAGAAACTTATTTCTTCCAACAACCTGAAAGAGCTTGGAAGAGGACCCCAAGTTCCAGCCGACACTTTGGTTGCAGCCAAAGAGACCCTGAGCAGAGGGACCAGCAGTTAGTATAATGACTATGTCGCTGGACTCCCATGCAGTCGGCCGTGTCAAGTCCCAGATCCGGTGGCTTAAACTCACGCCAGGTGCGTGTACATGCGTGCCCAAGATCCCGAGAGGAGAATGGAGGAAAAGGGATTGTGGCGTGGCCATCCCCCTGGGGGGTGATTTCTCGCTTTCTGTCTCTCTGTCTCTTTCTTTCTGGCGAGCACACATGCCCTATAGCAAAAACCTCTCAAAAAAAAAAAAAAAAAAGACCCTGAGCAGAGACTCTAAGTATGCCATGACCAATATTCTGACCTACACAAACTATAAGCAGCTAAACAGGTGGTAATTTGCTACACATCAACAGAAAACTAATATAGAGCTCTAGGGCATTAAAAAGATAACCACAACAAAAGATCAAAGAAAGAAAATCTCTGAGAAATACTAAGATTACTGGAAATTCAATCCAAGAGGTACAACATCCCACTTTGTTGTTCCAGAAGCAATACAACAAAGGAAATGATCTGATTAAAAACTACTAAAGAAATAATACTAGGAAAATCTCTCAAGATGGGAGTTCTTCATAGTAATTGTGACAAGACAAACATGAAGATTGTGGTGAAAAGGAAACTCTCCTATACTGTGAGAATGTAAACTAGTACAGCCACTGTGGAGACTAATATGGAGAGTCCTCAAAGACCTACAAATAGAACCACCACATGATCCAGCGATTCCACTCCTGGGTATCTACCCAAAGAATAGGAAAAAGCTCAGTCAAAAAAGTGCTTGCACATTCATGTTTATTGTGGCATTATTTTCAACTTCTGAGACATGGAAGCATGGACCAGCAGTTAGCATAATGGCTATGTCGCTGGACTCCCACGCAGTCAACCACGGTTCGTGTCCCAGACCCGGTGGCTTAAAACTCACGCCGGGCGAGTGTGCGTGCGTGCCCAAGATCCCAAGAGGAGTACAGAGGAGAAGGGACTGCGGCAAGGCCATCCCCCCTGGAGGGTGATTTCTTGCTTTCTGTCTCTCTGTCTCTCTCTGTCTGGCGAGCGCAAAAAAAACCCCCCAAAAAAAAAAAAAAAAAAAAAGACATGGAAGCAACCCAAAAGTCCACAAGCAGATGAATGGATTGAAAATTTATGGCACATATACACTATGAAATACTACTGAGCCATAAAAAAACAAGACCCTGGGATTTGATAGAAAGTAGACAAATGTGGAAGATTTACTACTGAATGAAGCAAGCCAGACTATAAAGGAGAGACATTGTATGTCCCCACTTAATATATACCAACTGTCCACACGCTATGGCAGAAACTGAAAGATTGGAGGATACAGAACCATGGAGAACGTTGCAGATACTGGAGACAGTGTGTGAGGAGATTGGGAGGCAAGGGAGGGTGAGAAGAAGGGATTCAAGGAGAAAAATTGCAAGACAAGACATTTAAGGAACACAGCAATAGAAGATTGTTGATGATAACATGTCTGATAATATCTTTAACAGGACTTGTGTGTAGTGTTTTTATGCTGGGAAAATTATTTCTACAAGATGTGGTGATGTACAGTGATTGAATGTATAATATAAAAAAGGGAAAAAATTAATTTAAAGAAAGACACATAGGAAAGCACATCATTATAAAAGGCGGCTAGATCTCACATGGTCAACAGTGTAATTCCAAGTCCTGAACCCAGGAGCTTTAAAAACACACCAGGCACAGGCACCTGCATACCCAAAATTCTGAAAAGAGGAAGAAATGAAGGAAAAGGGATTGTACAGTGACCATTCCCATGAGGGGGAAAAGGTGCTTTCTCAATTTCCCTCTCTTACTCTT
>NW_006159952.1:265247-267159 GCF_000334495.1 Tupaia belangeri chinensis
TCTTTCTTTCTGGCGAGCACACATGCCCTATAGCAAAAACCTCAAAAAAAAAAAAAAAAAAAAGACCCTGAGCAGAGACTCTAAGTATGCCATGACCAATATTCTGACCTACACAAACTATAAGCAGCTAAACAGGTGGTAATTTGCTACACATCAACAGAAAACTAATATAGAGCTCTAGGGCATTAAAAAGATAACCACAACAAAAGATCAAAGAAAGAAAATCTCTGAGAAATACTAAGATTACTGGAAATTCAATCCAAGAGGTACAACATCCCACTTTGTTGTTCCAGAAGCAATACAACAAAGGAAATGATCTGATTAAAAACTACTAAAGAAATAATACTAGGAAAATCTCTCAAGATGGGAGTTCTTCATAGTAATTGTGACAAGACAAACATGAAGATTGTGGTGAAAAGGAAACTCTCCTATACTGTGAGAATGTAAACTAGTACAGCCACTGTGGAGACTAATATGGAGAGTCCTCAAAGACCTACAAATAGAACCACCACATGATCCAGCGATTCCACTCCTGGGTATCTACCCAAAGAATAGGAAAAAGCTCAGTCAAAAAAGTGCTTGCACATTCATGTTTATTGTGGCATTATTTTCAACTTCTGAGACATGGAAGCATGGACCAGCAGTTAGCATAATGGCTATGTCGCTGGACTCCCACGCAGTCAACCACGGTTCGTGTCCCAGACCCGGTGGCTTAAAACTCACGCCGGGCGAGTGTGCGTGCGTGCCCAAGATCCCAAGAGGAGTACAGAGGAGAAGGGACTGTGGCAAGGCCATCCCCCCTGGAGGGTGATTTCTTGCTTTCTGTCTCTCTGTCTCTCTCTGTCTGGCGAGCGCATGTGCCCTATAGCAAAAACCTCTCCAAAAAAAAAAAAAAAAAAAAAGACATGGAAGCAACCCAAAAGTCCACAAGCAGATGAATGGATTGAAAATTTATGGCACATATACACTATGAAATACTACTGAGCCATAAAAAAACAAGACCCTGGGATTTGATAGAAAGTAGACAAATGTGGAAGATTTACTACTGAATGAAGCAAGCCAGACTATAAAGGAGAGACATTGTATGTCCCCACTTAATATATACCAACTGTCCACACGCTATGGCAGAAACTGAAAGATTGGAGGATACAGAACCATGGAGAACGTTGCAGATACTGGAGACAGTGTGTGAGGAGATTGGGAGGCAAGGGAGGGTGAGAAGAAGGGATTCAAGGAGAAAAATTGCAAGACAAGACATTTAAGGAACACAGCAATAGAAGATTGTTGATGATAACATGTCTGATAATATCTTTAACAGGACTTGTGTGTAGTGTTTTTATGCTGGGAAAATTATTTCTACAAGATGTGGTGATGTACAGTGATTGAATGTATAATATAAAAAAGGGAAAAAATTAATTTAAAGAAAGACACATAGGAAAGCACATCATTATAAAAGGCGGCTAGATCTCACATGGTCAACAGTGTAATTCCAAGTCCTGAACCCAGGAGCTTTAAAAACACACCAGGCACAGGCACCTGCATACCCAAAATTCTGAAAAGAGGAAGAAATGAAGGAAAAGGGATTGTACAGTGACCATTCCCATGAGGGGGAAAAGGTGCTTTCTCAATTTCCCTCTCTTACTCTTACTCTTTCTCTCTCTCTCTCTCTCTCTCTCTCTGGCACCCTCTGGCAAAATTTAAATAAATAAAACAAAACAAAACAAAACAAAACAAAATCTTGGAAACTAGAATACCAAGGAGTCAGGACCTCAACATTCTGAGGAAAATTATTTTCAACCTAGAATTCTGATCAGCCAAATAATCCTTCCTCTCAGAAGTCTACTTAAAGATGTTCTCCAAGAAAAGGAAACACAGGATCCAGAGGAGAAGTGAAAACACACCTAATGGAGTG
>NW_006159952.1:267173-293476 GCF_000334495.1 Tupaia belangeri chinensis
CAGGACCCCCACAGAGGGCTGCAGAGACCAAGCTGTTCAGACTGGAGAGTGAGGACAGTGCTCCAGGAAGGACAAGTCCAGGGAGAAAATAGAATGTTATTGACTACCTCGGCATTTTGGAAAAGTACATCCACAGTGCACAGAACAGTGTAAAACTCTTAGAGAGATACCAAAAAAAGCTAAAGAAAAGTCAAAAATTAAGTACAGAAACAAAAAAGTTTTACACATAGTAAATACTATTTAAATGGTCACAATGGAAACACCATAGAGGTCGTAACATATATTATACACATTACATATACATACATGTCATATATTATATAGACTAATACAACCAAGAACAATGACGACATACATTAGGAGGAGAAGAGGATGTGATGGGCGCTAGGATGCTGGAAGATGGCAGTTCGAGCGGCTGATTAGCTTAAACCTTCACCAAATAGGAAAACAAAATATCCGTGAAGATGCATATTTTTCTGGAGGATGGTTGCAGAAGTCCATTTTTTTTAGGAACACAAAGGGAAGTACAAGAAGAAAGAGCAAAGGGCTGAACGTGGCATATGAGGAGTGGGTAGGCCTTTGGGGCATTGTACGATTACTTAAAACAATAATTACTTCTCACTATGTGCTGCAGTATTTTGACTAAAGTATTTTATATGCCCATAAACTATGCTGTATTAAAGAGAATAAGGCAGGTGTGTTAAATGATTCCCACATGACAATAACATGGATGATAAGGAGACTCACCTGCTGGTTCAGCTCAATGTTCGGCTGAGTAAACAGTACTTCCACTATATCTGAAAAACAAATGGAAAAAAACTTTCTTAAGGATGAAAAATAAAAGCCTGACCAAAGTAGGCATAATAATTTTAAAAGGGAAAAATCTTTAGAAGTATCTTCAGGAAGCTTTTCTTATCACAAATTACTCAAAATGTATGTAAACAAATGCCTAAGAATCTAAAAAGTAGAATTATTCTGGAGAAAAGATGTTTTTCAGATACTTTTGGGTTTTGCATTTTTCCACATGACATCAATTCTAACATTAATTTTACATTTGCTAGAATACTTGGTATTCATATAACTAACTTCTGTCAGGTAAAATAAGATACGCTTCTTTTGAAAGATGGTCACAGATTTTCCTTTTACTATGTTATTTAATTCATTGGGTTCACTGCTTCTCACTGTTCTAGGGTATATTTCTTTGTGTTGAAGAGAGAGGAAAGAAAGTGGTAGATATTCAACACGGATGAAATATATCTATTTAATTTGTTATTATTACTGATTATAATAGAGGAAACACCAGTTGAATCACCAACTTAAGCGAATGCTGTCCTTCTGAATCCAATAGTTTGCAATACAATCCTAAAAGTGTACTCTGGGAAAAGCTAAGTTAGGGCAGTCAATTCTGCTTTTTTTTTCTCTAAGTTTAGATAGTGGGTTTGTTTTTCAATTACTCATGTTTTCTGGTGACCTTGCTAAGCCTGAGAGAGGGAAGGAAGTTCCCAGTCTTTCAAGTGAGAGAGGTCCATGGGGTGAGGCTCTCTGACCACATTCAACCCACTGCTGTACAGAGCTTCCAGGAAAAAAGGCTTTTGTTTGGCTGAGGTTCTAAAGAACTCAAAAGAGAAGCGCCTACATTTTTTTCTTTTTTTGTTTTTTGTAAGTCTGGCTCCCTTAGGTGAAACACATTTTCAGCAGCATAGAAATTTAGAATGACAAACAAAATGTAATACCTCTGTGACCTCCATGACAAGCCCAGTATAAGGCCGTGCTTCCAGCTTTGTCCAGGCCATTAACACCCACTCGGTTGTCCAAACACTCCCTCAACCAGCTCAAGTTGCCTGAAAGAATTTTACATTTATAAAAACACAAGAAAAAGGCTTTCATTGTTTGTTTTGCTTTTAAATCAGTCTCATTCTCCATAAATTTCCAGTTCTAATGGATGAATCAGTCAGTGCTAAATTAAGAGTTATGCACTAATGCCTCCTTATTTATTAATGGGTAGCATTAACATCAATTTTTAATGATCAGTTGATGGGAAGAGTTTTACTTAAGACAAGGTCTACTTTGTAAAAGAAAAAAAAAGGCACACTTATTTTGTTTATTTTGTGAAATCCTGGAAGGCGGGAGAAAAAAAAACAGTTATATCTGTAAACAAGTAGATAATATTCATATTCATATCTAAAATACATCTGAGTTCTTAGAAGAAAAGAAACACTAAAAAACCTACTCAAAATTGCTACTTTGGGGCCAGCCAGTGGTTAAGGGCCATGGGTTCCACATGGCCTACTACGTGGACTGAGTCCAGGACCCAGTCTAAAAAATTAGGCAGGAGCATTTACGTGTACGTTCAAAATACTGGAAGAATGGAGAAGGGATTGCAGCATGGTCCTTCCCCCAGGGGTGCTTTCTCATTTCCCTCCTCTCTCTTTATCCATCTCTCTCCACTGAGCTACCCACCCAACAGCAAATTTAAAAAGGAAAGAAAGAAAGAAAAACTGCTGCTCTTATACGCTAAAGTATTGAGTTGTTGAAAAGTGATGACTTTTTTTCTGTTTTTCCATGTAAAAATGCATTTATACTTTTCCAACAAGCCAACAAAGAGACTAACCTAAAATACTCAGGCTACAGCACAATCTAACGGGTCGTCTGAAAAGACATGACATGTTTTTCTATGCAAAAATGCTTCTTGACTTTTCTGACAATCCAACAATGTGCAAAGAATTTTTTAAAAAGCAGTTTAGTAGTTCTTACGTAAATTCTAAAATAAAAACTTCCTTTTGTACATTTAATACATCAAAAAGATCTAAAAAAGAATGAAATAGAGCTTACTGGGGCTCTAGAAAAATTCCCCATTATCTACAGCAGGGTTTCCCCCACAGTGGCCCTGTTGGAGTTGGAGAATTTGGGGTGGTGGAGGCTATCCCATGTACTAGAGGACATTCAGCAGCATCCCAGGTGTCTCCCCAAAAAGCCCCCTCCAGTCAGGACTGTCAAAGCAGTTCTGTATATTGCCAAAGCTCCTCAGAGCTTGTGGGGGAACCAATCACCCCTGATTGAGAACCACTCACCTACAGGGAAAAGCCCAAACAAGGCTCACCATGGACCATGGCTCTTCCCCACTCATCCCTGCCACAGCACTCTCCTAAATGCTGTACCACTGGACAGCCTCCACCCTCCTGCTCTTCAGTACACTGAACTCCACAGCAGTTGTACTCAAACATTCCAGCCACCATGTGTCTCATACCATATTTTGATGATTTGTCATGCTGTGATGTTTCCCTTGCTAGCCTTTTGGCTTCGGAAGTCATAAATCATGGCTTTCTACTCCTCTTTCCCCCAACACTGAGCACAGGGGAGCTAAAGTACTTGGAAGTTTTTGTTGACTGACATTTTAAAATTAAAAATCACACTTATCACTCTAGGGTGATAACAAGTCAGAACAGAGACTGCCCAGAACAGAGACTGCCCAGAACAGAGACTGCCTTTGGGGAGGCAGAGATTTAACTGGAAGAGTGCACTGGAGGACAGAAATGTTCTAGATCTGGATCTGGGTGTTGGTCACATGGGTGTAGGCATTTGTCAAAACTCATCACACTGGAAAACTAAAATCTGGGTGTTTTACTGAATACCTCAATCAGACAGAATCACACCTACCTCTTTTTGCTGCTTCGTGCAATGGGTTGTCAATGGATTCTGCCTGCTCAGCCACTAGAATGGAAATAAAAAGTGCAGCCCCAATGTTAACGTGTCACCCACATTGTGATTCACAGAGGCCACTCACTCACATGGTCCCCTAAGTTAATGAGTACCAGAGTCTTGGATAATACAGCTTCGTCACTTACAGTGGATTGAAAAGATAAAGTAGCAGAAAATCATACAGATGGTTCCTGCTTAAAAAAAAAAAAAAGCTAGATTAGAGACCAGCAGATGATGTAATGGTTACATTGCTGGACTCCCACATGGTGGACTGTGGTTGCCGTCCCAGACTTGGCGGCTTAAAACATGCTGGGAACATGTGCATGTGTTCCCAAGATCCCATGAGGATAATGGAGCAGAAGGAATTGCGGCATAGCCACTTCCTAGGGGGCTGATTTCTTGCTTTCTGTCTCTCTGTCTCTCTGGTGAGCACATGCGCCCCAGAGCAAAAGTCTTTCTCTTTAAAAAAAGAAAAAAGAAAGAAAAGAAAAGCTAAATTTGGGACTGGCGGGTGGCAGGATGGTTGAGGCACTGGACTCCCACATGGCAAACCACGGTTTGAGTCTGGGACCTGGAAGTTTAGTTTCTCACTTTCCCTCTTTCTCTTTGGTCAAATTAAAAAATAAAAAATAAAATTAAATAAATAATTCTTAAAAAAAAAAAAAAGAAAAAGAAAAGCTAAATTAGGTGTTAAATGAAACCAAACTAAGCAATAAGGCAATTAAAATAAGAATTAACTAGAAGTGACACAGGAACGCAGGGGCAGGGGGTGATCGTGCCCACACTCACAGTGAGACACGGGTTCTTGTCCCATGCTCAGGAAGAATAAGAGTCGTGGGCACAGAAGAGTAAGTACAGCAAAACAGGGAGTTTATTGCAGGAGAGGGAAGGAAAAACAGCTCCCAAAAAGGGAGGAGAATGGGGTGCCCAGGAAGAACTGTGGCAAGGGGTTTTTATTTGGGTCAGAAAGGGCTTTGTCCAGGCTTGTTTTAAGTGAGGCTTGTGCATGCACTTCCCTCCAGGAGGCAAGAGGCACATGCTGGATGGGTCCAGTTATTCTCCTCATTTGGAGTAGGAGTTTCTTTTTCTAGGAGCTTTGGGCCATGGAAACCATTATCTTATCCTCTTTCTGGAATGTGGTGGGGCCTGGAAAAAGCCTTTGTTTTAGGTCTAGGTCATGCTGCCTAGGTCAGTCACTGAGCAACTGCTGCAAGAGATCTCTCAAAGAGCGAGCAGCAGAGCTGCTTTGTCTCCCTCTCAAAACTTAGCCATTTTGTGATTCCATTTTGGGCCTATACCCTAACTATATTTTTAGGGTCCCTGTTTCCTACATTAAACATATAAACAAAAACAAACGCAGGAATTAACTGTAAGTATAAATAAAATACACCCACAACCTACATACTAATTTACTCAAGTATTTAATAAACAAACACAAGCACAAAAATGCAAACGAAAGTAATCTAGGTGGCCTTGTGTGTGTACATGCAGGAGGCCCATGAGAGGGAATTAATCTGCTTCCTGTATTCACAAAGGACAATCAGCAAACATTCCTGCCTCTAAGGAAGGTGTGTCCAGAATCAGTGGGAGTGACCAAAGAAAACTGCTGTTCAAATACCGCAGGCCCACCCCTCCCACCACTAAAGGGTTGTAACAAGACACTCCCCTGTCAGGAGGAACTCAGCAGAATCACATTTCTCAGCTTCCCTGACCAAGGCTAGGAACAGAGTGCACCATAAAGGTGTATTTGGGATTTCAAAGGCTCAGTGAGATAGCAGACATGATTAAAGTACTGTTTGGTAAAGAACAACACCACTCTTAAGACCAACTCAAGCAGGACCCTTGCGCTGGGCTCCAGGCCTAAGCCCTCAGTCCCTACCCCCATTCCCAAGAGCTTTGAAATACCTTCCCAGAAATGTTCTAAGTCCCTCTCCAGTGCTTGGAACTGACCCTGATGCCAGCCCTATCAGTCTAAGGATTTATCTAATACTACTGCCAAATGCAATTTTAGATGTGATCTAAATCCAACCCTCTCAACTGCACAGAGGGGAAAACTGAATCCCAGAGGTAGATGTCTCAATTAAAATGCCCTGTTATGAGCCAGCAGGTAGTATGGTGGTTGGGCTGGAATCCCACATGGCCCACCATAATTCGAATCCCGAACTTGGCGGCTTGCTTTCTCCCTCTCTCCAGTGCCCTATAGCAGATTTAAAAAATAACAATAAATAACTTTTTGTTTTAAATGCCTTGTTATTAGAAAGAGTGAAATCTCAGGACCCTTGAGTACCACTCCTGTGCTTTTCTAGCATTTACTCTGCAGATTTCTACATAAGTGTTTTTTATTTATTTATTTATTCATTTATTTTGGAGAGGTTTTTGCTACAGGGCGCATGCACTCTCCAGAAAGAGAGAGAGAGAGACAAGAGAGACAGGAAGGGAGAAATCACTCCCCAGGGGGGATGGCCACACTGCAATCCCTTCTCCTCCATTTTCCTCTCGGGATCTTGGGCACACACAAAACCGCGCCCAGCATGGGTTTAAGCCACCGAGTCTAGGACTTGAACTGCGGGTGACTACATGGGAGTCCAGTGACATAACCATTATGCCAACTGCTGGTCCCATAAGTGCTTTTTACCACTTTATCCCTCTTCCAGAAAACACTACTTCAGGGCAGGAGCCCTGTCTCATTGATCAAGCCCCCAACCCCGCAAACTCCAAGCATTATCATGTAATGAATGTCATGGCCCCAAACAAGAATGAACAAAGTGAACAAGGCTGAACAAGTTTGGGTCACCTCATCACAAAAGGAAAGAGCAAGGCTAAGAAATAATCTGTAAGATTTAGGTTAACAGTGTTTTAAAAAAGAAGAATGTTTGGGACCAGCAGTTAGCGTAATGGATATGTCGCTGGACTCCCACGTAGTCGACCGCGGTTCGAGTCCCAGACCCAGTGGCTTAAACTCACACTGGGTGCATGTGCATGCATGCCCAAGATCCCGAGAGGAGAATGGAGGAGAAGGGATTGCGGCATGGCCATCCCCCCTGGGGAGTGATTTCTCACTTTCTGTCTCGCTGTCTCTCTCTTTCTGGCAAGCACACGCACCCTATAGCAAAAACCTCTCAAAAAAAAATTTTTTTTTTAATTAAATAAAGTAAAACCACTAATAGTTTCTTTGGAAACCTTGAATTCTCTCATGAATGCTATAATACACTCTCTTAAGCCAAGGAGTCAGGCTCAAGCACATCTGAGTTTGTGATCATTTAATTAACAGGAGACAGAGGCTTATAGAGCAGGAAATGGCCTAGACTCCACTAATTTCTCAACTATAGCAGATACATGAAAGTGGGCAAAGTGTGGTCACAGTAAAGTCGCCCCAGCAACACTTACCATAGTTGCTTGGAATCAGTCCAGTCCTGCCTTTGGAGGTGCCTTTCCACCAATTGGTATCACTCTGGTGAAAGAAGAGTTAAATTAAGAGACTCCAAATCCAGCTGCATTCAATTACTTTTAAAACCACTTGACTCGGGGTCAGCAGGTGGTATAGTGGTTAAGGCACTGGGTTCCAATGTGGTCAACCACATCAGTTCAAGTCTTAGAGACCTGGTGGCCTGAAACTCAAGCCGGGCACATTTGCATGCATGCCCAAAATCCCGAGAGAAGACTGAGGAGCTGGCATGGCCAGCTCCCCTGGAGGGGGAGGATTTGTTACTTTCTGTCTCTCTGTCTCTGTTTCTCCAGCAAACACGTGTACCTTATAGCAAAAATCTCTCTCTTTCAAACAAACAAACAAAAATATATTTGGCCCACAGGATGTATGTATTCTACAGAATGTCCATAGGCACTGCCCACATTTATCAAGCTTTCTCACACCTTAGCTACGAGCTTCCATTTCCCTTATCGCTAATTACCAATTTATATGTAACCACGCAAACAGAGAATACACTTCATTATAGAGTCTCAATAGCCAAACAAATCAAACACAGATAATATGAAAGAGAAAAGAAAAACTTACATTATTTTTCAACTAGCTATGATTATTTTTTAATCCTAAGATAAATGTTTCTTAGCTTCAAGAACTTTTAGGGGGAGAGGGATCCTAAAAATCTTCTTATTTTACCTTAATTTGGGGCTTAACTTTTTCTTATAGAAAAATTTAAACTTACGTGAAAGTAGAAAGAACACTATAATTACCTACATATATCCATTTCCCAACTGCATGCATAGCCAGTACTGTTTCATATATGCCCCACAACTTCCCTCCTCTCCCACATTACTTCGAAAAAATTCTAGACATCACAGTATTTCATCTGAAAATATTTCAGCATATATTTACTTTTCCAAAGACAATTATAAGATCGTTATCACAGCTTAAAAGTTTTTCAACCATAATTCTTTAATGTCATCAAATATCTAGGTCAACAATCAAATTTCCTAACTGCCCCATATTTGTATCCAAATAAAGGTCATATGATATAACTGATGGATTTGCTTTTTAAGTCTCTTTTACCTTGGGTTCGCCCTCTATTCTTTTTTTTTTTTTTACCTCTTAAGTGTATGTGTTGACAAATCAGTTTGTCCTATAAAGTTTCTTATTTTTTTTTTAGAGAGATTTTTTGCTCACTGGAGAGACAGAGACAGAAAGTGAGAAATTACCCCCTGGGGGAATGGCCACACTGCAATCCCTTCTCCTCCACTCTCTTCTCGAGATCTCGGGCACACACGCACAAGTGCCCAGTGTGAGTTTAAGTCACCGGACCTGAGACTCGAGCCATGGTCAACTATGTGGGGGTCCAGCAACGTAAGCTTTATGCCATCTGCCGATCCCCTCTTCTATAAAGTATCTACCACTGTGGAATCTGCCTATTGTACTCCCATGTTATCATTAAATGTAGTCCTCTAATCCCATGTTGCTTATAAATTGATTGTTAATTCTGGAGGCTTAGTGATTCAATTCAACCTCAAATTTTTTGGCAAGATTATTTCAGAGGTAGAATTGAATTCTTCCACTGAGAAATACACAAAGTCTGGCCATCTATCTTTTTGTAATATTAGTAGTCATTGATAATCATTTATGGATCCACTTCATAAAAGATACCAAATTGGAGCCATTTTAGTCTAATTATTCTTTCTTCATTTACATTACTAGAATCTTTCTCTTTTTTTTAAAAAAAATCTCTTTAGAGAGAATTTTCTCACATCAAAGATGGTTACCCAAAGATGGAAGTTCTTAGATAAAGGCAGAATAAATATAGATTCTTTCCCTCAACACTTGTCAGAATAAAATGCTGGTTCCTTAGCATTGTCTCAGTGATGCTTGTTTATTTCAAGGCAACATGAGGAAGTCATAAATTTAAATACATTCATCGCTTCACTCTGTTGCTTGGCTTGATGCTTAAATCACTTTGATCCATGGGAACAACTTCAAGCTAGTTCCCAATTCTTCCCAAGGTGACCCTAATAGCCTTCAGGATCTTCCTTGTTTTCTAATAACAAGATATTCTGAGTTCATCTTGTACTTCTGCTACCCTGCACCTGGTACCAGCCATTTTTCAAAGAAGCCAGTTCCTTGGGAAACAATGGTTGATACCATGTTAATATTGGGCTGGTCATTTCTCCAAAACCCTTTCAAAAAACAAATCAGGGAATGTTTTTGGTTTGTTTCAGAAAAAATACATGATACTTCCAATTCAAATAAAGGACAATAGAATTTTTACCTAACTTGTTACTCTTACATCTGTATATCCTTTCTGCCATACTGAAAACCTAAGAATCAACATTATCAAACTAATGACTGATTTGCTCTAAACCACAATATACACGCAACAATCTCAGAATTTAGCAATATCAATATATCCACAACGAGATCATGACCGGCAGCTAAATTTACTTTGTTTTTACAGTTAATTTTGTCCATAAATATTCTACTAGGGATATTCAGTCAAACTGCAGGGCTTTAAAATCACTTAGAGTATTTCTCTGTGTGGTTATGCCAATTACTGGGGTACAACTGAGTGTATCTGATTTATCCTGCTTTAACCTTTTGAGGACTGCTTTTTACTATTTAATTTTCTAACTCTGTAAAAGTTTACATGATTCCAAAGTCAAATTTCTAAAACAAGGTATAATTTTAGATGTCTGTTTTCTATCTTTGTTCCTTCTAACCAACCTCCCTTCCTCCACATAGAGAAAACTATTTTTATTCCACATAGAATAACATTAAATTTTACTTTATGACTCATCCTTTGACATTTTATTTTAAGTTAGGGAAAATAGGTATATGCATCACCTCTCACCCTCTCTTAGATAAGTAAGGGCATACTATCTATATTTTTTCACTACTCATAATTCCATGTAAAGAGAGAACTCTCATTCCTTTTATACCTACATAATATTACACTTGTGAGTTTAACCAAAGTTTATTCAACTACAGACCTATTAATGGGCATAAAGGCTACTTCCAATCTTGTATTATGATAAATGATGCCAAAATGGGTATGTGTGTATATATATATATATACACACACACACACATGTTCATATATACCTAAATAATTATAATCATATGCCTACTTAAAATAAGTTTACATTCTACTGGATATATCATTAGTTCACATGGAGTGTTACAAAGTGTTAGCTGGGCTTACCATGTCAGTAATGTAGATGATATCACCTTCCTCAAAGTACAGTTCATCTGGCTACAATAAAAGAAAAAAAAAAAACTTTTTGATTCCATTTTTATTTTTTCATGAATTAAAATATAATGATTTCTTCAATTATTTAGATTCCAATTCCTAAAGTATCATTATAAACAATGTTGTTGTTATCTGCTTAAGTCAGCACATAACCATATAACAAAACATGACTGACACACTAATACGTGAAGAGAAAGCTGAATTGTTCCCATGATTAACTTTAATTAATCACATTATGACAAATAAAGATCACCCCACATTTTTTAGTTTTCCATAAAAAGTAAGACATTTTTATATCAAATAACAACATTAGGAAACTTATTCCTTAAAGAAATCTCAAATGTTTATCTATACAGTTATTCATAAAACAAATATCTAGAAGTAAAATCATGAAAATAGCTAGAAGCTTGGTTCTCTCATAAAAGAGGCATCAATCCTTAAAACACTTTAATATCAATACCTGCTGTTTCTTTTGAGAAAGCAGTATCTCTTCATCTTCAGAGAGAATGATTATTTCATGTCTAAGAATATTACTACATAATTTCACTATTAATAAGACTAAAGAGCTAAAAGACAAGCAGTAATTCAGCCCAGAGATGATAAGCAGCTCTGAGGAGTTAATTACATACACAAGTGCTCTGGCCTGTACCAGCCAAAGATCCTACAAACTCTCTGAATAAGGTCAGGCGGGTTCTTTATTTAAACACCTTTTTTTTTCCCATCAGTGCTAACATTTACAATGATTTTATGAATAAAAGGATTGCCTATTGAGAACAAATTTCAGATATTGGGAAATGTTGACATCATTAGGGTGAAAGAAAATATAAGACACAAAATTTCACATAGGATAAGACCATGATCATGCATAAAACATGCAGACGCAATTTCCCAAACTTTATATCACAAACACGTATCACTGTCATAATTTTGCTGAGAGGAAAATACATTCCAAAGAAAGACTTTGATATCTCTGATTCTAGTTATTATTCTACATAAATATAAGTTATGCTAGTGAAACAAATTATTTCATCCACTTAGTTTTCCATTTCATCTCCTCTCAGGGTCAGATGAGAGCAGTAAAAATGACTTTACTAATAACTTGCTTAGTTTAAAAGCTGACCCATAGGGGCCAGCAGGTGGCATGGTGGTTGAGGTCACTCTCACATGGCCAACTGCAGTTCCAGTCCAGATCTGGCAGCTTGAAACTCATGCTAGGCACAGGTTTGTGCATGCCCAAAATCCAAAGAGGAGAGTGAAGGAGAAGGGACTTTCTCTTTTTTCCTCTTTTTTATTAATTGCCAGAGGATGCATGCGTTGGCCACAGAGACAGACGGAAGGAGACAGGGAGAAAGCACCCCTCAGAGGAGTGTGGTCACGCCACACTCTCTTCTCCATTTCTCCATCCTCTTGGGATTTGGGGCACTCATGCACAGGTACCTGAGGTGTATCTCAAGCCACTGGGGCCAGGACTCAAACCACAGTTGGTCATGTAGGATCCAGCTCTTTGAACCACAAGGCTATGGGGGCAAGTCCAAGTCTTTTTCATAAAGTAAGTAGTAAGGGCTAGCCCCATTACACAATGATTAAGCCCTGTGCACAGTAAACTGGATCCCACATGACCAACACAGTTCAAATCCTGGCCCCAGCAGTTTGAAAAACAAACCAGATACATGCTCACAGCACACGTGTGTGTGTGTGTGTGTGTGTGTGTGTGCCCAAAATCTCAGCAGGATAGAAAAATGAAGAAAAAAGGGTTGTAACATGACCAAGACCCATGAAGGGTGAGTCTTTTTCTTTCTCCTGCTCTCTCTCTTTCTGACAAACGCACACATCTTGTGACAATTAAAAAAAAAAAAAAAGCAATAAAGTTGGAGGGAATGCAAGGTAACTGCTTAATAGGTGCAAGGTGTTATTTTGGGATGACAAAAATGTTTGGGATCTAGACAGAGGGGGTAACTGCACAATATAGCGAAAGCACCAAATGCCACTGAAACTGTTCTCTTTGAAACGGTTAATCATATGTTAATTTTATCTCTAGTTTAGAAATTAAAGTCCCAAACAGTTGAAACTCTTCATGTCTTTTAAGTAATTTTTGTCCCCTGTGGTTTGGTAAAGTGCATCATTTGGGAAATGCTACTAAGTACAGGCGTTTCAGGGCCATTTCGGTTTTCGAATTAATGACTGCTGTTCAGTAGGGGTTTGCCACAAGCCACCTATTAGGTCAGACTCGTTTTAGAGCCCAGGCAACGACAACGAGCGGTTGATTTCAGTCACGTAAAAAAGGTTTCAGTATTTTTCATCCTGAGTAACAGCAGTGGGCAGTTTATTCTCTTTTTAATCAATCGCTCCCAGACACAAAATATCCTACTCTCTGTAGTAAAATATCTCCTTCCAACGTAGAGGTAGTTTCTCCTAATCTAGCTAAGAAGGCAATCAATCAAATTCTTCAGACTATCAATAGCAGTACAGGGACCAGCAGTTAGTGTAATGGCTATGTCGCTGGACTCCTCAAACACGGTTCGCGTCCCAGACCCAGTTAAAACTCACACCAGGTGCATGTGCGTGCATGCCCAAGATCCCAGAGGAGAACGGAGGAGAAGGGATTGCGGCATGGCCATCCCCCCTGGGGGATGATTTCTCGCTTTCTGTCTCTCTCTTTCTCTGTCTGGCGAGCGCATGTGCCCTATAGCAAAAATCTCTCCCTCCCCCGAAAAAAAAAAATAGCAGTACAGACAACAAAGTGACTTTATGATTTTAAAAACAGATTTTACCCATAATTCACATTTTCCTTTAAGAAACCACTAGCAGGATCCTTGATGTAAACTGTTCAATTGGGCCCTACTTCTTTTTTTTTTTTCAAGGTTTTTGCCATAGGGCAAGTGTGCTCGCCAGAGAGACAGAGGGAAAGTGAGAAATCACTGCCTATGGGGAATGACCATGCTTCAGTCCCTTTTCCCCCACTCTCCTCCTGGGATGCTGGGCACACACACACACACATGCACCTGGCACTATTTTCAAGCTACTGGGTCTGGGAGTTGACCTACAGTCGGTCATGCGGGAGTCCAGTGCCTTAACCACCACACCACCCGCTGGCCTCTGAGGCCCTACTTTGAAGCTCCTGGCATTATAACTTGGAACAGAGATAGGAAAATGTGAAACAATGAAGTAAGCACTTCTCTATTCCCAGCTCGTTGTCTGGTATGTAACCACAGCCCTCCTTTCCCTTCTCTTTGAAGAACCACGAGGTATCAGAACGAGTAAGCTGTCGGCTGCCGGGATGCTAGTGACGAGAACAAACTTGGCCACAGACATTCCCATTCCGCGTGTTCTCAGGAACAGCTAATTCCCAAGGCACTGATTCTGTTGGTTTATCAAATACATACTTTATACAAAGTTTAGAGAAACTGTGATGTATTTCTGAAATTTTTCAGGTTTGTCAACCACCCAGAGTCCAAAAATTAATGGAAAGAAAGAAGAAATCAAATTCTCTACAGCTATTTCCACTTAACACTATCCAAATACCTGGACCCAGAAGTTTTACAAATTTCAGTTTTTTTCAGATTTTAAAACAGCTGCATATATACTTACATAATGAGATATTTTAGGGTGGGGACTCAAATTTAAAGACAAAATGTCTTTTTGGTTTACATACACCATAGACGCACAATATGAAGGTAACTTTATATAATATCTTTATATCACAGCACTTTGACCTTGACCCAGCACATAAGGCCAGACATGGAATTTTCCACTTACGACATCATGCTGACTCTCAAAAAGTTTCAGATTTTAGAGCATTTTGGATATCGGACTTTTGGGTTAGGGATGCTCAACCTATATTTATTACATGCCAGACATTGGTCTTATTATATTCAAATATTAACTAATTCAATACTCACCAATGACAACAGGTAGTGAGTGCTATTCTTAACACCACATTAGAGATGAGAAAACAGTCCAAGGCCATAGAGCAGGTGTGTGGTCAGGCCCAGACTTGAACTCTGATAGTCAAGACTACAGAGCACCTGTGCTCAGCCACTACCTATGCTTTCTCACATACAGAAGCATCAAGCAGAGTCATTATTGGTCATCATGGTGTCATGACCAACTTAAAATCTGCTGGCTTCAGAAATCTGCCCTTCTTGCCCACCTGCCTCCCTTGAACACACTACAAGAAAACCAGTAGCAACGCCTTTCACACCCATCACATACAAGGCATACCTGACCTCATTTGGTCTTCACAAACAACCACTGTGAAGGGCTGGGTCTTGAATATAATCTTTATTTCACAACCAGGCTCAAAGAAGTTGAAGAATTTGCTACAAACCACAGAGTGGGTGGCAGGGCTGGGCTCCTATCCCAGCTTCTGGATTCCCATTCTGGAGCTCGTTCTCCTACATGTGCTATAAACCCAGGGCAGCCCAGCAAACTCTCCAGGACAGAGCAGGGTCCTGGTGGTTTCCCTTTAGAAATCAATACTCGGGAAACACACACAGGAAATGCTCTTCTCTCCCCATCAGGGTATCCTCACACTGGTCTATCTGGTCTAGCCAGGTCTGTGTGTGACAGTACACTGGACTGGGGGTTGGGGGAGAAGCAAGAACCAAACAGGGCTGGGTGGTGCCAAGACCCCCTTGCCTTTAAGCAAGTCAGAGGAGACATGGGTAGGCAGAAAGATCCAGGCACCATAGTTGCCTAGGGTTCTACCGTTCAGGGGATTGCTAAAACTGAGGTTGGGTATGCCCATCCCAACCAATCTGCTGAGGATGAACCTCTGCTAAACCTGGACCTCCACAGCCCCGGGATATGGCTGCAATGCCCCTGAGGATGCAGCTCGGCCCATCAATCTCCCCTGGTCCAAATGACTTGGAGTAGGACAGGTCAGTTTGGGTTGTGCTGTGGTATACCCATCCCTCCAGAGAAGAAGGCTACTAGCTACAGGGGAGAGAGACCAAACTGAGCCTCTACCTTTGTCTGACAGAAATTCTCATTCGGAAAAAGAAGTAGCCCAGTTCTGGGATAATACTTGAAATTTAACAAAGGGAACAGCATGAGCACTTAGGAAGACCCCAGGGAGCAAGAGGCCACTGCCCCACAGATGCTCTCCCTTTGCCATCTGGACTGAGGGGAGGTGGGAAGGGGAACAGCGTGAGAGTAACAGGGATTGCTGGAGTCACTATTGACCACAGTCCAGAATCCTTGGCACAGGAATATTAAAAAATATAATAACATTTTAAAACATGGAATTTTTATTTAAAAATTGTATAGATTAAATATGTATTTTCTCCTGTACATTCAATAATTACTTCAATTTTTAAAAAGCAACAAAGAAACTCCAACTTGGTACAGAACTGGAGGTTAAGTGAAAGCAATCAATCCATGTGGACCATCAGGTGACACGTGGTTAAGGCACTAGATTCCCACATGGCCAATCTAGGTTGAAGTCCCAAACCTGACAGCTTGAAAATCACACCAGGTGCGTGTACATGTGTGCCCAAAATCCCAGGAGGAGAATAAAGAAGGAATTGTGGCATGATTTCTTGCCTTCTCTCTCTCACTATCTCTCTCTGGTAAGCACATATGCCCGAGTGGATGGTAAAAAGGGGAAGGAGCAGAAGGCGGTCCAGTTGAAAAGGGGGGCTACTACAGAGGACTGGTCACTAGTCAGGGGTCTGAAGCAGGTGGTGGGAGCCCAGTTCTGGGATAATACTTGAAATTTAACAAAGGGAACAGCATGAGCACTTAGGAAGACCCCAGGGAGCAAGAGGCCACTGCCCCACAGATGCTCTCCCTTTGCCATCTGGACTGAGGGGAGGTGGGAAGGGGAACAGCGTGAGAGTAACAGGGATTGCTGGAGTCACTATTGACCACAGTCCAGAATCCTTGGCACAGGAATATTAAAAAATATAATAACATTTTAAAACATGGAATTTTTATTTAAAAATTGTATAGATTAAATATGTATTTTCTCCTGTACATTCAATAATTACTTCAATTTTTAAAAAGCAACAAAGAAACTCCAACTTGGTACAGAACTGGAGGTTAAGTGAAAGCAATCAATCCATGTGGACCATCAGGTGACACGTGGTTAAGGCACTAGATTCCCACATGGCCAATCTAGGTTGAAGTCCCAAACCTGACAGCTTGAAAATCACACCAGGTGCGTGTACATGTGTGCCCAAAATCCCAGGAGGAGAATAAAGAAGGAATTGTGGCATGATTTCTTGCCTTCTCTCTCTCACTATCTCTCTCTGGTAAGCACATATGCCCGAGTGGATGGTAAAAAGGGGAAGGAGCAGAAGGCGGTCCAGTTGAAAAGGGGGGCTACTACAGAGGACTGGTCACTAGTCAGGGGTCTGAAGCAGGTGGTGGGAGCACCGCCTCATTTCAGGAACACTTCAGCTGAGCAGAGAATACAGATGGAACGGAGAAGCCAGAGTGCAGGCCAGAAGTGAGTGCAGGCACAAGGTCACATGGAGCCAGAGGAGGAAGAGAAGAGAGTCAGTGAGAAAGGACAGAGCTGATGCGATTAAGGACACTGAGAGGAAAGAAGAAAGGGTCAAGAGTTACCTCAAGTCTCAAAACGAAGTAAATGCAGGTCCCATTCTAGAGTCAAGAAACTAGCAAAGACCATCTATTCACTGAGCAGTCTGGGAGGGCAACGGCAACCGCCACCCCCATCTTACCCACCTTGGTGTCACGCACCCTGGAAACCATTTATAACAATGATCATAGGCAGAAAATGACAAACCACCCTTCCATCTCCCCCTACCTCCATGAACAGGGGCTAAAGACAACAACTTCAGGGCCTCCTACTTCTCTACCTATTATGGGCTTTTTGTGTTCTCCCCAAAACTCTTACACTGAAACCCTACCCCCAGCACCTCAGAATGTGACTGTACTCAGATCCAGGGCTTTTAAAGAAGCGATTAAGTTAAAAAGACATCCTTAGGGAAGGCCCCATTCCAATGACTGGTGTCCTCGAAAGAAGAAATTAGAGCATAGACACAGAAGGAAGACCATGTAGACGTAGGGAGAAGGCGGCCACCTACAAGCCAGGAGGAAGGCCTTAGAAAGAACCAACCAGTTGACACCTTGATCTCTGACTTCCAGCCTCAAGAGTGGTGAGAAAACCAAGTTCCGTCAGGTAAACCACCCAGTCTGTGGGACTTTGCCACAATGGCCCGAGCAAACCCACACACTCCCCGTTCTCACTCACACTTGAGTGTTGTGATGGCAACCTTTGGGTACAAAGAATAAAAAACACCCAACACTTTCTTGTTCTAGAAGCATTTTGTTTACAAAGTCTTGGGTGAACTCACCTGGCTACACACAGACCCCACATTAGCTATGTAAATTACTACCATTTCCTGGAGCTCACCTGTGGCAGACCTTAAATACTCCTATATTCCACACTCACAGCAGGGCTCTACAGTGAGGGTTAGGATCAGGCTAACTAAAGGCCACAAGGGTAATAAATTCACCCAGAGAAAGAGTGACAGATTTGGGGTCTGAAGGCAGGCTCTGGCCAGATGGCAGTCAGTCATTGCTCACTGACACTTTTCCTATGCTTCTGACTCTAGAGACGAGGCCCGGGGCAAGCAGATGGAGACGGCAGTAGGATGGCGCCCCAGAGAGGACATACTTTCTTTTCCAGCACGGACAAGATAGAGAAGTCAGTGAGAGCTGGTTCCCTTGTGCTTAATTTATCCTTTGCCTCCTATCCCTGCACTCCCTGCTTTACTACCCGATCACTCCTGTATCAAAACCCTCCGATCTCCAACATGGTTTTCCATGCCTGTTACTGGCTCTTCTAAACCACTAGCACTCCTACACTCAAACCCCGCCAGTCACTTCCAATCTTACCCAGAGTAAAATCCAAACGAGACCCACAAGGCCCTGCATGATCTGCCCTCCCTCTCCACGCCAACTCTCGGAACTTCGCTCCTAATACCCTCTCTCTTGTCAGGCCTTCCAAGCCACCTTGCTTTTTCTATTTCCAGAATCCACCAAAGACATCGGGTGCGCGTGCTGTTCTCTCTGATCCGTCACTTCCTGTAGGTTTCTGTTCAAACGCACCTTTACAGAAAGGCCATCTCTGAATATCCTCTCAAAAAGGACACTCTTCCCACCATTAACCTCCTTGCCCCTGACACTCCTTGCTTTTCTCCACAGCACTTAGCTCTGTGTCACGCTGACAGTCACACTCATGTGTCTGCTGACTGCCTCTCCCTGCTGGGATGCGAGCTCCATGACAGCGTCCTGGTTTTTTTCTTTATTTCTTTTTTAAATAATTGTTTTTTATCTTAACTTTATTTCTTTTCATTTGACCAGAGAGGAACAGAGAGAGAGCGAGAGACAGAAGGCAAGCCGCCAGGTCCAGGACTCAAACCACGGTCAGCCATGTGGGAGTCCAGCACCCTTAACCACCCCGACACCTGCTGGTCCCACGTCCTTTCTGTTGTTGCTGCACCATCTCCAAGGCCCAGGCCAGTGTTTGGCACAGAACAGATGCTCATCAGAGTACAGATGAATGGATGGAAAATGGACAAGTACCAGAAACTGTAACAGTGCATACAGTAAAGACATTAACATTTACTCTGAGAGGCTGGCAAAGAAGCTACTATGAAATAGCTTAAAGTAGAGGGTCATGAAGAGAACCAAGAAAGGCTAGTCTGAGTTTCAGGGGAGGGCTCACGAAAACAGGGTTGCTGTGCTTTATACGGACAAGCACGTAGTGTCACGTTACCCAGCAGGTGGGGAGAGGCGGTACAAGATGGACTACATGACCTTGAGACACGGGAGACACACCAATCAGTCTGGAGCTCTAAGGCTTGCACACCTCTGGATCACAGTGGGAAGTCACACATTCATTCTACCACAGAAAAGGCAGAACGCTCAGGCCAGAGGACGTGTCCAAATAAAATCACCTTAGCTCTTCATGTCAACTTTAAAGGTAAAAACTGAATACTTACCGTTCTGGGTTCAAAGGTATACAGAGCTCTGAAGACTTTTACTTGACCTAGGAAAAGAGGAAAAACAACACCCAATCAATTCTCCCATTTCTGATTTTGCTCTAAATAGCATTATCTGTGATATCCTTCAGAATCCAATTAAAATCCCATGTGAAAAAGATACTTCTGAACTAAATACCTCTTCTGCATAGGAGGTATTTTTAAATATTTGTAAAATGAATGCAAGAATAAACACACACCTCCAAGATATGACTTTGCTTCCTCCTACAGTCACTTGAACTTAGCCTGTTTTACATAAAATACCTCCAATGCTAAGGTCTAAGCTTAGAAATTAAAATGTGAGCTTTTTTTTTTTTTTAAAGGTTATTGCAATTAGGGCATGTGCATTCACCGGAGAGACAGAGACAAAGAGAGGGAAAGTAAGAAATCAACCCCCAGAGGGGATGGCCCTGTCGTAATCCCTTCTCCTCCATTCTCCTCTCAGGATTTTGGGAAAGCACACACATGTACTCAGCATGATTTTCAAGCCACCAGATCTAGGACTCGAACCGTAGTCAGCCATATGGGAATCCAGTGCTTTCACCACCATGCCCACCCACTGGCCCCAAAATGTGAGCACCTTAACATAAAGAAATACTTCATGTGACTGACAATCTGTACTGGTTCAATATTCTTAAATCAGTGAGTGAGATGTATATATTTTCCAAAAGAAAAGATAATACCATGGAGCAAAATAAAAGACCCGTTGGAGAGCACCGATTCCATGAAGTGCCAGAATAGAGAAGACAGTGCGACCACTAGCAACAAGGAGGTCACATTCGAGAGAGTTCGCTCCAGTCTGCTGAGCAATGTCTGTCCCTATGCTCCTCCACTGCATTCCCATAATACTCTGTATCATCATTACTGCTGTTGGCCTGTCTCATTTGAAGGCAGGAACCCCAGCATATGTAATTTCCCAGCAAGCACCTGCCCGGCGCATAATACAAATTTAATAAATGTTTGCAAAGTGAATACATCAGGAAAAGAACAAACTGAAACAGTATCAGAAAAAGTCTACAGAAAGAAAGCAAAAAAAAAAAAATGTCTGTTGAGACCAGTAGGTGGTGTAATGGTTATGTCACTGGACTGCCACCTGGTCGACCTTTCTTTGAATCTCGGGCCTGGCAACTTGAAACTCACGCTGGGCGCGTGGACACGAGTGCCCAAAATTCCAAGAGGAGAATGGAAGAGAAGGGACTGCAGTGTGGCCATCCCCAGGTGGAGCGATTTCTCAATTTCTGTCTATCTCTTTGGCGAGTGTATGCACCCTATAGCAAAAAAATAACAACAGAAAAACTCTCTTACAAAAAAAGAAGAAAAAAGTCTGTTTATGAAATAGATTTAGACTGGAAACCAAAATAGAAACTCTATCCATTTAAAAGGTGACGGTTCAGCTTCAGCACTGGAGGAAGCATTAGGAAGAGCAATCTAGGACAAGGACATCAGTCAGAACCGTGGCCTCTAAGGTGGGATACGACTGAGTCACTGGGAAAGTCGTAACACATTTTTGCATAGAAAATCAGAAAAATATGCCATGACTTTGCCAAAGACCTAGTAGAAGGCTTCTGAAGAAATTATTTACTTTTTTCATTCATAGTTGAGCATATTTCATAATATAACAACTACTAAAGTACAAGGGAACGTGAAAAAGTACAAGTCTATTCTGGTGCAAAAACATCTAAGAGGTCAGCAGGTGGCATGGTGGTTAAAGCACTGAACTCCTCCATGGCCAACCACAGGCAGAGTCCTGGATCCAGTGGCTTAAAACTCACACCATGTGTGCATGTGTGCATGCCCAAAATCCCAAGAGGAGAATGGAGGAGAAGGGATGTAGCATGGCCATCCCTCCTGGGGGGTGATTTCTCACTTTCCCTCCATCCTTCTCTCTTCAACAAATGTACACACCCTGTGGCAAAAAACTATCAAAAAAAATTAAAATTGATGCATAGTTTTTATAATATGCATTTTTCCATAAACTTCTTGAAGTCTTTCTCCAACATATACATTTATCATAAGTGAATCCTCAAAACCTTTTGCTGACAGAATACAAGCATTGTGAAGACAGGTTTTTCTATTGACTACTGAATGAGATCTCCAAGTACCCAGCACAATGCCTGGCACATAGGAGGCACTCAGTAGTTATTTGTTGAATGAATGAAGAATGGATGAAAAAAGGAATGAATGGAATCATGTACTCAAAAAAGTCTTAAAGCCAGTAGTTTAGAATAGCACTGTCTACTACAGCTTCATACAATGACAGAAAAGTTCTGCTTTTGTTTAGTCACATGTGGCTACTATGCACATAAAAAATGGTTTATACAAACCAGGAACTGATTTTTGTAAGAGAGATTTTTGCTATAGGACACATGTACTCACTGGAGACACAGAGAAACAGAAAGCAAGAAATCACCCCCCCCATGGGGGTTGCTCACACCACATCCCTTCTCCTCTATTCACCTCTTGGGATTTTAGGCACAAATGCACACGTGCCTGGTGTGAGTTTTAAGCCATTGGGTTTGGGACTTGAAGCATAGTCAACTATGTGGGAGTCCTAATGGTCCCAGATTTTTATTTAAGAGAGATTTTTGCTATAGGGCACGTGTGCTCACTGGAGAGACAGAGACAGAAAGTGAGAAATCACACCTGAGGGGATGGCCACATCACCATCGCTTCTCCTCCATTCTCTTCTTGGGAATTTGGGCATGCACACACACGCACCTGGTCTGAGTTTTAGGCCACTGGATCTCAGACTCAAACCACAATCGACTACGTGGGAGTTCAGCAACATAACCATTACACCATCTCCTGGTCCCCCAGGAACTGAATTTTAATATTATTTAATCTTAAAGGAGTTAAACTGTCATACCTGGCTGGTTTTTGAAAGATGCTGGTTTAAAGTATCAAGCAATGGGAAATGACTAATGTCCAGTAAGAGGGGACTATATAAATCAGCTCTGATTCATCCACGTGACGGAGTTGTTTTAAAAAAGGAATGCAACATGGCATTCACAATAGCCAAGACATGGAATCAGCCCAAGTTCCATCAAGGATAAATGGATAAATAATATGGGATGTACATAGTGCGATTCCATTCAGCCTTCACGGGACGGAAATACTATCATTTATAACAACATAGATGAACCTGGAGGACATATGTGAATGAAATTAGCCAGGTCAGAGAAACAACTACTGCACAATCTCACATGTGGAATTGAAAAACGTTGAATTCACAGAAACAGAATAAAATGGTGGTTACCAAAGACTGGAAGATGACAGACCTGCAGCCATGTTGGTTAAGGGACATGCAACTTCAGTTAAAAGAAATAAATTTGAGAAATCTATTGTACAACATGGGGAATACAGTTAATAACAATATAAGGTATACTTGAAAATTCCTAAGAGTAGATTTTAAGTGTTCTCATCACAACAAAGTTAAATATATACAATACATATTAATTAACTTGATGTAGCCATTCCACATTGTGTGTATACATATATGCATGCGTGTGTATCTAGATAGATAGATAGATAAATCAAAACACTATGTATGACACATATATATATAAAACAATATATAATGACACATATATGTATCAAAACACTATGATGACCATCATTAATATATACTATTTTTACTTCTCAAAAAAAAAAAAGAGAGAGAGAAATGCTATAGACATATCCATAAATATTGATGTAAGAAAAAGAGCCTGCAAAAATATTCAGTAAAAATATGCAGGTTAGGGACCAGCAGATGGCATAATGGTTATATTGCTGGACTCCTACATAGTCAAATGTAGTTCAAGTCCCAGACCTGGAGGCTTAAAACTCACACCAGGTGGTGCCATGTGTGTGCACATGCCCAAAATCCTGGGAGGAGAGTGGAGGAGAAGAGACTGCAGTGTGGCCATCCCCCTTGAAGGGGTGATTTCTCACTTTTTATCTCTGTCTGTCTCTGTCTCTCTGGTGAGCGCACACACCCTGTAACAAAAACCTCTAAAAAAAAATCAAAGAAATTCAGGTTGTAGGGTAGTATGCTTAGTACTATCCCACTTACGTTAGCAACACACACTCATACATATACCTTGACTGAGAGCTCCAGTTATAGGGCCCTTCATGTTCTATTTTAAATTACTGTTTGCATTAATTACTTTTTTAAGGATTATTTATTTAATTGTATTTATAATTATTATTTAATTTGACCAAAGAGAGACAGAGAGAGAGAGGGAAAGTGAGAAAGCAAGCCGCCAGGTCTAGGACTGGAACCACGATTGGCAATGTGGGAGTCTCCAGTGTCTTAACGACCATATCACCTGCTGGCCCCTGCATGCATCATTTTCATAATCAATAGAAAAATAATGATGTTTCAAACCAGCAGATGGTGTAATGGCTACGTCGCTGGATTCTCATGTAGTCAACCACAGTTCAAGTCCCAGACCCGGTGGCTTAAACTCAGGCCGGGCACGTGTGCGTGCCTGCCCAAGATCCTGAGAGGAAAATGGAGGAGAAGGGATTGTGGCATGGCCATTCCCCCTGGGGGGTGATTTCTCGCTTTCTGTCTTTCTGGCAAGCACATGCGCCCTATAGCCAAAACCTTTCCAAGATAAATAAATAAATAATGATGTTTTCACTTGAGTGAAGGAGAGGAAGAATGGTTTCTTTGAACTATAGAAGAGCAACTCAGATCCCCCATTACTTAGTGTGTCTACAGGAAAACACTCTGCAATCTGAATTTTAGTGCCCTCTCACTCCTGCTCTACCAGGGGAGAGAAATAGGAAGAAGCATGAGGGGAAAGCATTTCTGTTGCAGTCTAGAAATTGTTTCTTCATCCACACACAAACATCCCAGACAAAGGACACTTCGCATAGGAGGAGCTGCCAAGAGAAAGATCTTCTGCTGACGTGACTGTTTCTCTGAGTGGAGAACTTAGTTATCTTGATTACTCTGAGCTTTCTGAAGAGAAGTCAAATGAGGAAACAGTCCCCTTGTGATCAAAATCAATAATGATAGAGCTTTCTTGCCCTTTGAGGCACTGATGAGTTATGTCATAGCTAATTCTGGAAACAAAATCCAATGTCAACCTAATGGGCTTGGGTAAAAATTCAATAAAAGCTTGAGAAAAAAAATACAGAGAGTGTGACTAAACCACTGATTTTACCATCCTACTTTTGTGATCATCTTACTTAAAATGCTCATAACTGAAGGAAGTGGGAGATTTATTTATGGTTTGATTTCTTCTAAACATGGAACGGCAGGCAGCTCCTGAGGCTATCATGCAAAGGAGCATCCTATCTGTAATTTTGCAGAAAACATTGTCATGTACAGAATCCTAGTTATTGCTTAATGTTAGGACATTCGCCTCCTGTGGATCCCTTTTAACTCATACATTATAAAATGTCTGGGCCTTAATTTATTCCATTCTCAAAACAGAATTCAGTAAAATTAAAGAATACACTAGAGACAGTCAGAAGCAGGGCCAGCAGAAGGTGTGGTGGTTAAGGTGTTGGGCTCCCACATGGCCAACCATGGTTTGAGTCTCAGACCTGGAGGCTCAAAAATCACACTGGGCATGTGTGCGTGCATGCCCAAAATCCCAGGAGGAGGGACCAGCAGTTGGTGTAATGGCTATGACGCTGGACTCCCACGTAGTCAACCGCGGTTCGAGTTCCCGACCCAGAGGCTTAAACTCACGCCAGGCGCGTGTGCACGTGTCCAAGATCCTGAGAGGAGAATGGAGGAGAAGGAATTGCGGTATGGCCATCCCCCCAGGAGGTGATTTCTCACTTTCTGTCTCCCTATCTCTCTCTTTCTGGCAAGCGCACCCCTATACCAAAAAACTCTTTAAAAAAAAAAAAAAAAAAAAAGAAGAAAAGAAAAGAACAAAATCCCAGGAGAACAGAGAAGAAGGGACTGCTGCTTGGTCATCACCCTTTAGGGGTAATTTCTCACTTTTCCTCTCACTATCTCTCTTTGGCAAGTGCACACACCCTATGGCAAAAACCTTTAAAAAGAAAGAAAGAAAGAAAGAAAGAAAGAAAGAGAGAGAGAGAGAGAGAGAGAGAGAGAGAGAAAGAAAGAAAGTCGGAAGCTATGAATGAAAGCCATAAAAAAATGAATAAATGACTTTCAAAATTTCAGTTTAACAAAGCTGGATATCATCTTAAGAAAACAATAATTAATAATAAATACACCGATTGGTTTTATATCACATTTAATCCAACCTTCTGCAATGTTCTCTGGAGTCTACAGGCTTACGCAGAGTATCAACTCAGGCTACACTGTATTTCTATATTATTTTCCTTGCAGATATGTAGAAAAGGTAACAATAAACATCTTAATACGTCATCAAGAGCAGGCACTGATCAATTCCAAATTTATTTAAAGAAGGTAGATTCCCTTTGTGCAATACTGTGTTCTTGTACACACAAGGAGGCTGCGTTAGAGCCTGCTTCTGGACTCCTCCCAGCTTGATCATTTTCTCATCCAAGTCTGGGTCCATGTAACAAAGAAAGAACATAGAGCTGAGAAGAATGGCCTGAAATCACCCTGGCACACACTTGAATTGAAGCTGCAAAGAAACCCAGTTTTTTGTCCAGCGCTTTAAGTGAATCTTGCATGAACCAGCACACGAACAGTATGGAGGATTTGGGCAGAGCTGACCTGGGAGCAAAGTGAGCCAACAGCCATGGCAGCAGCAGCCCCTGCAGCCTGTTCCCTCCTCACTCTGTAGACTCCACCCCGCCCAGCCACACTCTTCCCTTTTCTGTTCAAACCCACCCTGCCCAGACAGAAAAGGGGTGAGTGCATCTGTCCTCAGCCAAACACTGCCTTTTCCCCTGGAGATCAATAAACAAATCTCTGTCCGTGGCAGTAAACAGAGGGTGAGAGCGGAGGGAAAGA
>NW_006159952.1:293703-315889 GCF_000334495.1 Tupaia belangeri chinensis
GATCCATTCTGAGGAAGGTGTGCTTCTGAGGTATATGGACAGAGAATGTTTTGACAGACTTCTGAGGCCCTGAAAAGGCACTTTGGAGGATTTTGGGCCTAGGAACTCAAGTCTTTTTACTCTATTTTATTTTCTGTTGGTGAAAAAGGGTAAAGCTTCTAGAAAGAGCCACCAAGACAGTATTAAGGGATAGATACACACTAAACAGCAAGAGGAGTAACTACTCAGAACATCACACTTCAGCTACCTGGAACAGAATGGCTATTTCATTTCCTTCCGCTGAACAACATTGGGAAGCATGAGGTATTTTAGACAGGCTTCATTTAAAATGGCTATGATAACATACTATATGGTGGCTGAAACAAAAAATACTGACAATGGGCCAGGCCCATAGCACACAGTACCCCTATGCTTAAGATCCCACATGGCCAGGACCAGCAGTTAGCGTAATGGCTATGTCACTGGACTCTCACGTAGTTGACCACGGGTCGAGTCCCGGAACCAGGGGCTTAAAACCCACCGGGCACGTGTGCGTGCGTACCCAAGATCCCAAGAGGAGAATGCAGGAGAGGGGATTGCAGCGTGGCCATCCCCCCTGGGGGGTGATTTCTCGCTTTCTGACTCTCTGTCTCTCTCTTTCTGGCAAGCCCCCGCCCCCTATAGAAAAAAAAAAAAAAACCTCTCCAAAAAAAAAAAAAGATCCCACATGGCCATCCACCATTCAAGTCCCAGCCCCAGTGGCTTAAAAAACATGCCAGACAGGATTGGCAGGTGGTATGGTGGCTAGCACTGGCCTCCCATGTAGCCAACTGCAGTTTGCGTCCCAAACTTGGTGGTTTATGTTCTCTCTCTCTGTGTGTGTCTCTTTTTTTAGTCAAACGAAAAATAATTATGATGGGAACCAGCAGTTAGTGTAATGGCTATGTCGCTGGACTCCCACATAGTCGACCGCAGTTCACGTCCCGGACCCGGTGGCTTAAAACTCACACCCGGTGCGTGTGCGTGCATGCCCAAGATCCCGAGAGGAGAATGGAGGAGAAGGGACTGCGGCGTGAACATCCCCCCTGGGGGGGTGATTTCTCACTTTCTGTCTCTATGTCTCTCTCTGTCTGTCAGGCGAGCGCACGCGCCCTATAGTGAAAATCTCTCAAAATAAATAAATAAATAAATAAATAAATAAAAGATAATAAATAAAATAAATAAATCTTTTTAAAAAATGCCAGGAAAAAAAAAAGAAAAAAAAAATGCCAGGAACATGTGCATGTGTGCCCCAAATCCTGACGGGATGGAGAAATGCATGAAGACGGACTGCAGTATTACCAGGCCCCATTGGGGAGTGCTTTCTTCCTCTCTGGGAAGTACACATGTCCTCTGGCAATAAAAAGAAAAGTACAACTATGGGAGAATAAACTCTGATATACCCAGAAAATCAAATATTATTCAAGGCTAAAATAAATACATAACTAAGTTATCAAGCCATAAAAGACAAGTAGACAAAACGCATATCACCAGGTAAATAAGTCCATCTGAAAGGCAATGTCCTGGAGGATCCCATCTCGATGCCATTCTTGAAAATATCAAACTAGAGAGTCCGCAAAGATGGCTGATTGTGGGGGGCTGAGGGAACCCTAGAAGGATGACTCAGCAGTGCACAGAGGATTTTTCCAGCAGTTGAGACTATCCTGTATGATATTGTAATGGTGGATCCACAGCACTATTCATTTTTCCAAACCCACAGACTGTCCAGCCCTGAGAGTAACCTTAGTGTAAACTGCGCTCTGAGTGATAATGATGTGCCAGTGTACGCTCATCAGTTGTCACGAATATGGCACTCGGGAGGGGGATGTTCATCAAGGGGAGGCTGTGTGTATGTGGGTGCAGGGAGCATATGAGAAATCTCTGCACATACCTGCTACTCAATTTTGCCATGAACCTGAAACTGCTCTAAAAATGTAAATCTATTTTTAAAAATATTGATGAAAGAGATCAGCAGATGGCGTAGCGGTTACGTTGCTGGGCTCCCACATGGGCAGTTTGAGTCCTGGACCTGGTGGCTTAAAACCCATGCTGGGGGGACCAGCAGTTAGCGTAATGGCTATGTCGCTAGACTCTCATGTAGTCGACCACGGTTCGAGTCCTGGACCCAGTGGCTTAAACTCACGCCGAGCGCATGTGCGTGTGTGCCCAAGATCCCGAAAGGAGAAAGGAGGAGAAGGGATTGCGGCGTGGCCATCCTCCCTGGGGGGTGATTTCTAGCTTACTGTCTCTCTGTCTCTCTCTGTCTTTCTGGCGAGTGCACACTCCCTATAGCAAAAACCTCTCAAAAAAAAAAAAGTAAATAAATAAAAAATAAATAAATAAAAAATTACTAAAAAAAAAAAAAATGCTGGGCGCGTGTGTATGCATGCCCAAGATCCCAGGAGGAGAATGGAGGGGAGGGACCAGAGCATGGTCGTCATCCCCCCAGGGGGTGATTTCTCACTGTCTCTGTCTCTCTGTCTAGCGAGCACATACACCCTAAGGCAAAAACCTCTAAAAAGAAAAAATACTGATGGTAGATGTAAACGAAGAGACAGAACAACTAGAATCCTTAGACATTGTTAGTGAGACAGAAACTAGCAGTCACTACAGAAAATCGTTAGCAGCCGCCTTCATTCGCTTTTCCGAAATATAAACATGCCTCTGATAGGCAAGTTACATTTCTGGGAGAGGAACATAACCAGAAAACCCTCCCCAGTGTCTTTTGCAGTCTGAAATGTTGCATACAAAAATAATCTCTCCTCAATTCTCTCACTATTCCCAGAGCACAGTGAGCCTCAACATGTTTAAACTATTGGTCACAAGCCTTTGTAAACTATAAAACTAATACAGTAGCTTTAAAAAAAAAAATGACCTAAGATAGAAAAGACCACCACACATGTTAGTAGTAATTATGGTTTTATAAAATTTTTGTTTCAGAATGAACAGATGGATGAACAAATAGATATTTATTTTAGAAACTTACCAAATACAGTTTGGCATCATACTAAACAGTTAAGTATTAAAAATTAATATTTGGTAAAACTAAACGTCACCTTCAGAGAATGATCTGCTGGGATATAAGAATAAACCTGCAGTCTTATCAAATAATTCATTAGGATTAAAACTTGATTACAAATTCTGGTGGACCTATTTTTTTTATTTGCCTGAGTGGATGTGCACTAGTGGTAAAGACATAGAGAAAGAACGAGAGCAAGGGAGAGGGAGAAAGCACCCCACCTGGGAATGGTCACGCCATTATCCTTTCTCCTCCATCTCTCCCTCCTTTGGGGATTTTGGTCACACATGCACATGCGCCTGACATGTTTCTCAAGCCACAAGGTCCAGAACTCCAATGGCATGAGAGGCCACATGGCATCCAGCCACCCCAACCACCAGGCCACAGGCTGGCCCCTAGCAGGCCCATTTCTAAAGTCTGGTATGAAAGGGAAGGAACCATAATTCTTTGATCTTAACAAAACTGCAGCCTTCTGGAATTTTTGCAAAACTAAAAAAAAGTTCTAAAATGAAAGCTGTGGCAAAGCAAGACATGTTTGCACTAGTTCTGCAGCATGGCTATTGCCTGTGGTGGTATTAGTAAGCTTTCCTTCCTCCCTGAGAGAAACTGAGGTTAAGACTTACTTTCTTTTTACCTGGGTCTAAGAGGTGCATAATGAAGACAGTGCAATTTCACTGAAGCCAGTCTCACAAAGACACATCGGTTTCTCCAAAATGATCAGCAATCACCACTATCAACATTAATCCTCAATCTATACCTCCTTTTACTCTGTATGTAATAATTTTTAGAACCTAAAATTCACAGCCTCACGATTATCCTTAAGTGTTAAAATCATTACTGATTCTTTTGATAGCAAATTGTATTTACACTTTCAACGGCGAATTTCAATACATAAAACAATGGCAGGCATAAGAGGTAAAGCATGCGATCGGAATAAGTTACATTTAGAGTACCTAGCTATTTTTGAACGTCTCCACTAAGATAAGAGTACATCCAAACACCATGCCTCAGAGCTGCTACAATGATTAGGCCTGAGGATTAGAGACCCTGCTCAAGAGAAGTCTTGGAATGCCAGAAATGACACTCAAGTACAAATTCTGCCATTTAGCCAGTCAGCCAAGGCTGGATGGCAAATTGTGGATGAAATTTGGGGTTAAGGTGAACTTCTGTATACCTGTATTGTGTATGCCTGGGTGCATTTTTTATGTGCTGGGTTACCGAGTAAAACATATACACCACTGAAGTTCGAGGTTAAAAAAAAAGCCATTGCTCCAAATATCTGATCAAATTAGGGATTTACTACAAAACCCTATAAAGAAGTATGTTTTCCTCTACTTCGTGAATTTCAAAATTCAGCTAGTAAATAAAAAAGTATATTCTACCATCTCCCTAGAAAGTGATCATTATAGCCAATTTTAGAGCTCTTAAAAAGAAAGATGAAGGGGCCAGCAGGTTGTATGGTGGTTAAGGCACTAGATTCCAACATGGTCAACCACGATTCAAGTCCTGGACCCAGCGGCTTGAAGATTGCGTGGAGCATATGTGCATGTGTGCCCAAATATCTCCAGAGAATGGAGAGGAAGGGACCGCAACATGGCCACTTTCCCTTTCTTCTGTCTCCCTCTGAAGAGCACATGCAACTACAGTAAAAACCTAAAAAGAAAGAATTCTTTGTTCAAGAGAGTACTGTGGAAAATAACTTAATATAAACCTGTCTTTTTCTCCTATTTGCCTAAGAGACACAGGGAGTATTAATCTTCACTTATACTCCACGGGTATGGAAGAAAAAGAACAACGAAGGTCACCACCTCTGAACATTCACGGGGTGAATGGAAGTATTCATGTTCTTCCTACAACAACATATTTAGGGAGTTCTATTAAACATGCATGATGAAACAGGATGTTTTCTGCTGAAAAACAAACCAGGAGGAGTCTATGTGATGGTATCCAGGAGCCAAAGCCCCCGTTCTGACTCCTGAGGTGAACGGAAACATCTGTGCTTTGCTGGACTCACACTGGGCTCCCTTGAGCTTTGTGGATTCCAGCACCCACAATGAGGTGGGTAGTTCAAAACAGGCTCCCCAGCACAGAACTCTATGCCAACTATTCCACAAAAGCCTACTGCGCTTAAAAATAAAAAGAAAGCCTATAATCCTTAGAAAGAACATCAAAATGTGAGCATAGCAACGTCTGAGGGAATTCAACATAATGAATAAGTTTCTTCTCTGGTACTCACATTCTTGGGTTAATTATATCAACCCCAGTCAATTCCATTTGCCTGTATCTTTAAAGAACATGGCGAGTAGAAAACAGAACTAATATGAACATAACCTTTTCATCGAACACCGCCTCTTCTGTGCCACCTTCTCTGTCCAATCCAAAAACGAAAAAGAAAAAAGAAAAACCTAAAGAATTTGAAACATGTCTTGATTTCAGCTGCAGCAATGGCTGATTCAAAAACAGTAGCCAGTGTGTTTCCTGACAAGAGGGTTCTGTTTATTAACAGGGTGCCTTTCTAATCCATTTTTTTTCCCTTTGCTTAGACTTTCCAATGCCTTTCAGCCAACTTGGTTACTTTTATAACTTGAAGGACCCATACCTACTGGTTATTTTGATTTCTTCTCCACAGTGTAACATAAAAGTCCTTGACTAAAAAGTTAGAGAAAGGAAGTGATAGCACCTAGAAACTTTATCCCAGGAAAGACTGCTTCCAAAGTCAGTATAAAGCAACCTTGTAGGGGAAAAATAAAATTACTTCAGTCTTTGTCATTTTCTTTTTTTAGGCTACACCAGTCCTATGACCTTCTGCAAAAGGAAAGAAGACACAAGGCTGATCCATAACAGCAACACTGCCTTTTTATGAGCAGTAAGCTAAGATCGTTTCAAAACATTTAAAAATGTTTTAAACCATTGGGGGGAAATGAAAAGCAAAGTAATATTTTATGACATTTGAAAATGATCTAGGGGTCAGAATTTGGCATGGTGGTTAAGATGCTAGACTCTCACAATGTCAACTATGGTCTGAGTCCCAGACTTGGCAGCCTGAAAACCATGCCAGCTGCATGTGCAGATATGCCTCAAATCCCAAGAGGAAAATGGAGGAGAAGGGATTATGGTGTGACCATTCCCCCTGGGGAATGATGATTTCTCACTTGCTCTCTGTCTCTGTTTCTCTCTCTCCAGAAAACACATGTGCCCAATGGCAAAACAAAAAATAAAAATAAAAAATAAAAAAAACCTTAAAGAAAAAGAAAATGATCTGAAATTCAAAGTGCAGTGTTCATGAATAAAGTTTTATTGGAACGTAGCCATTGCTGGCATATTGTCTGTAGCTACTTTCATATCATACCATGGAAGAGCTAAGTAGCTGCATCAGAATGGTATATGGCCCACGGGCCTAAAATATTTACTGTTTGGTCCTTTACAGAAAAAGTCCACCACTCCTTCTCCCATGGTCCCCTTTCCAAGTAACAAGTCAGGCAAGAGGAGACTTGCGCCAGAGAAGGAAGGGTTACAGCTCCACACCTGCCTCACACTGACCTCACAGTAATCCGGGTCTCCCTGCTCTTACATAAAATGATTGGTTGGGCAGATGACTCCATAAATTCAAGATTAGAGACAGAAATTTTCCTACCATTAAAATATTTTTATTTTGGGACCACCAATAGCGTAATGGTTACATCACTGGAATCGACAGCAGTTGGAGAACTGGCCCACTGCTTAAAGCTCATGCCAGGCACAGGTGTATGCATGCCCAAAATCCTGAGAGGAGAATGGAGGAGAAGGGATTGTGGAATGGCCATTCCCCTGGTGGGTGATTTCTTGCTTTCTGTCTCTCTGTCTATCCAGTGAGCATACACACTCTATCACAAAACAAAACAAAACAAAATTTCTTTAAAAATGTATTTGATTTTTCCTTAAGAGACAGGGTCTCACTAAGTTGCCCATACTTGCCTTGAACTTGTGATACTCTTGCCTCAACTTTCCAGGTAACTGGAATTACAGGCGTGCACCACCATGCCCAGTATGAACACATAAAACTGAAAAAGTTTTCTTCAAAAATTACCTTTCCATACTTGGATTCACTCTGATACTTTTTCTTTTTATTTTCTGTCTTTTTTTAAAAATTACGATTTCTGGTTTTATATAGATAGATAGATATAGATAGATCTAGAGGCTAGTCAGGCTCACTATCCGAATTTCATGACCTATTGGGTCACCATTCAGAGTATGAAAACACACCAGGCTAGAACATTTAATAAATGAATGTGTGTAACCAGTATTTAGAGACTATGGAATTTTTTCAGATTTAGATATCTGGTACTATTGGCAATAATAAAAAGCTTCCAAAACATATTTAAAATGTCCTTAGTCTTAGCCTTCTATAGACACATACTAGCAAGACAACACAATAATAAAAAATGTATCCTTTTCTTATAGCAGAACCCCTTTCAAACCTGATATAGAGACAAGGATATGCTCAAACCTGATATAGAGACAAGGATATGCACCGTATCCAAGAACAAGAAAACAGAACCACAAGAGACACAGAACTGAGCTTAACAACTAGGTGCTCAATCGAAGCTGACCCAAGAGCTACACAGAAGCCCACACTGTGGCCAAGGGCACTTCACTGTTTCTAGCTAATAGTAGCACTCTCGTATAATAATAGTGGGTGTTGATAGTAGCACTCTCATATAATAATAGTGGGTGTCAATAGTAGCACTCTAGTATAATAATATTGGGTTGTCAAAAAACTCATGACGTATTTTTCTATGCAAAAATGTGTCATGACTTTTCCAATGATCCAATACAAACTGTGGACATGTGAGAAAGATTATAAAGCAGAAGAGGAAAAAGTGAAAGGCAAAGAATTAGAAAACAGAGCCCTTCTCCACTCAGAAAAAAAGTAAAAAGGATTCATATTGTCTTTTTTTTTTTTTTTTTTGCAGAGGTTTTTGCTATAGGGCACATGCACTCGCCAGAAAGAGACAGAGAGATAGAAAGCGAGAAATCACCCCCCAGAGGGGATGGCCACACCACAATCCCTTCTCCTCCATTCTCTCGGGACCTTGGGCACGCATGCACACACGCCCGGCGTGAATTTTAAGTCACCAGGTCCAGGACTCAAACCGTAGTTGACTACATGGGAGTCCAGAGACACAGCCATTATGCTAACTGCTGGTCCCTCATACTGTCTTTTGAAGAACATATAAGATATTTCATATCAGTTCATATCTCAAATTACAACAGAACCAAACAGAGGAAAGCTAATTCAGAGAAGCCATCTGCAAGAAGCCAATGAGATGTCCAAGTCATTTGCTTCTTCCCAGATCACGTACTCAGCCACAAAGCCTTCACGCTGGCATCTGCTTCCCTAACAGCATTTTCTCTTCAGTCACAGCATCGCGACGTCAAAAGTCTGCATTCTGTCCAAGGAATGGCCACCTTTCTATCATCAAAGTATGGAGGCTCGTCTGGTGGCCCCAGAAACGTCAGACATGAAGCCTCCGCCTGCCAGTCCCTCCCAGGGCCCCTCCTGGCACTCACTAAGGGCTCCTCTTTGGCAGCCCAGCCAGGGGATGCCCAGGTGCTGAGCAGCTTCTCCAGCTTGGCCTGGTCCTAAAAGGCAAGGCGGTTTCCACAAAGGAGGGGCTCAACAGAAGTCAGAAGGCTCTGGAAAGACCCAAAGAGTCCAAATGACTCCCAAAAAGGCCAGGGGAGAGCCTTAGCACGAAAAGATGTCAAGGTATTTTCCCAAACCAGCCGATTTGGGGAGGAAGAAGAAGGGCTCAAGAGAATGTAGTCCTTTAGGATTTCCCCAGAAAATGACAAGGATATACAAAGAAAAAGTTGTGTTTTTTCTGAGGCTATAATTAAAACAAGCCCATTCTTGCAGAAATGCTCCTTTCTCTCAGGGACCAACAGGTGGTGTGATGGTTAAGGTGCTGGACACTCCCACACGGCAGACCATGGTTCAAGTCCAGGAACTGGTGGCTTACTTTCTCACTTTCTCTCTCTCTCTCTCTCTCTCTCTCTCTCTCTCTCTCTCTCTCTGTGTGTGTGTGTGTGTGTGTGTGTGTGTGTGTGTGTCTGTGTATATGTGTCTGTTTAAATGAAAATAAATGAGTGACTAAATAAAATTTTTAAATAAATAATTTTTAAAAAAAAATAAAGAAGTGCTCTTTTCTCTCAAGGTCTGGAAGAGGGGGCGTAAAGGAATTAAGACAACAGCCTGAGAGTCATAATTTACAATTCAGCCACGCCAAAGCCCAGGCTCATACCCACCACTAGGTCTGCACTTACTCTGAGGCTTTTAACTCTTTTTCACTGGGAGATGCCCAGAAGAGCATTAATATCTTTATTAACATGGTAGAGGGGTGTAGGAAGGCGAGGAAGTGACAGTAGAATTTGTCCTTAAACTTCTAGGAATGCCCCTGGCCCCCTCCCATGCCTGTGAGCCTACAGTGCTACTGACTGTTAAAGATCTGGATTGCGTGACAGGGAAAATAACCTCTCGGCCCACAGGGACAGAAGAGGGAAAAGTGAGTGCTTTCTGGGGCCGTGGCTTGCCACCAGTACTCAGTGGTAATCTAGATTATAGGCTTTCAGAATAATCACTAGGAATTTGCTCTCCTTCTATCACTCTGCCCAGATGCAGAGAAGCCTGCCGTGTCTTGCCATCAGCTCTAGCAAACTGCATTTCTTGTCTCTGGTTTGAAAGACGCTTAGCAGAAAAGTAGCCACTTACCAGCATTATAATAATTTTCAACCAAATTATTTTTGTTAGAATTCTAAAGCTGTAGCAATAAAATGTATTCCCATTGCTGTAATTCTATGTCCTTAAAAGTGCTATTATGTCGGAGTCCCTGTATATATATTGTTATTGTCTTTAAAAAGAAGAAGAAGGCAGCTTTTGGTTTCTCGTATGAGATCAATATAACTGGCAGGGCGATGTGCAGACGTAGAACTACCTCCTTAGGGGACAATCTGCCGTCCCTCTTCCTTGGAATAAAATGTGAAAATTCCAATAAAGCAAGGTATGAATTTGAACTCATGGCTTAAAATGGTGACCTCTAAAAAGAGAATGTCAAAAAAAACAAAGTGAGAGAAAAGAGGATTCAGAGTGATACTGCAAAGATAACCGAATTCTAAACACCAGCGTGGTCTGCCTGCAATCTGTGTGTGCAGAGCCCAGGCACATTCGCGCAGGGCCACCCCAGGTCTCTTTCTCTAGATGACTACAAAAAAAGGCCACCCTCTGTAAACAGGCCTCTGTGAAAACCGATCTGACCTAATTACTAATCCATTATGCACTCCTGACCTTCGTCCTCTTCTTTCCTCTCTCCCTTTGTCTGTCACAGAAATCTAGACTTAGGAAAAGCCCTTGGAGTGTTTCATTCCTCCCTGTGTTTGTACTGGCCTGGCATGGAGAACTGGGGGAGATAGGTACATGGCCCAGTGGCCCAGGAGAAGCAGTGCAGGATGAAATTATTTGGAAATCTGAGAAATTACTTGAAAGGCCGTTCTAAGACAATGAAGATTTACAATCAGATTGAGAATCGATGAAGAAACTGAGGCGTGGCGTTGTCCACTGATTTAATAAGGTCACCTAAGCAATTTAACTTGAAAATTGGGACCAGCGCTTCATCCCCAAACTAATGCTTACTCTCCATTACTCTACATTGCCTCTTCTTCCTCTGCATAACGTGGTCCGATAATGTACTGGGGGGTTGGGAAAGTCATGATGCATTTTTTGCATAGGAAAACAGAAGGAAAAAAAAGTCATGACTTTCCCAATGACCTAATAGCAGCCACTGTACTAGATAGTTTTTATATCTAAAATCCTGTGACTACAGTCATCCCTTTTTTAAAATTATTTCTTTTTCTGTATTATTATTAAGTTTGCTGTAGGACACATGTGCTCACCACAGAGAGAGACAGGAAACGTGAGAAAGCAAGTCACCAGGGAATCCAACCGTGGTGGTCATGTGGGTGTCCAGTATCCCAACTACCACGCCACCTGCTGGTCCCCGGAGTCATTCCTTAATGACTCTCAGGGAATTCCTTTGAAAAATAGTGTTCTTAGCTTATATTTTAATATTAGTATCCTTGAGGGAATACAGAAAAATGAAGAATGGGTTTAACACTGAATCTGTCCATCAGATGAGAAGCAGTCCATCTGTTCCGGCGCCCTATGGAATTGAGAGAAATGGAAACCAAGTTCCAACTGATGTCAGTGAGGAAAACCACAGTCCTGAGTGAGGTGCTGTGAGGAGCTCTGGGCACGTGGCCCTGGTATCTTGAGGTGTTTTAATCACAGCTCAAACAACTAGCAATGTCATTCAGATCCATCAAAGGTAATGTCTGCAGAAAAAGGGAGCCCATGGGGAAATCCATCCAAGAGTAGACAGAGACCCAGACTAGTCTAAGGCACAGGTACTGTTAGCCATAGCTCCAAATGATCAGGGCCTCTGTTGAAGCAGGGGGGCAGGAAAGGCAGACAAATAACAAGGGTTAAGGCCAGGTGACATTGCAGGTATCCAGGTGCCAGTCAACAAGAGAGTGTGGAAACAGGTGTCAGGATATCAGAGCAACTCAGTGCCAACCAAGAATCAAGAGATTCCACTGTGGAGAAAGAGCTCCTAACAAGCCAGGGTCAGGCCCCAAGGATCTGAAAGGTCCCCAAATGACCCAAGAGCCCCAATACTTAGGTACAAAGTTGGCCTCAAAAGGGAAGTCAAGGGACCAGCAGTTAGTGTAATGGCTATGTCGCTGGATTCCCACGTAGTCAACTGTGGTTTGAGTCCCGGACTCGGTGGCTTAAAACTCAACGCCTGGTGCATGTACATGTGTGCCCAAGATCCCGGGAGGAGAATGGAGAAGGGATTGCGGCGTGGCCATCCCCTTTGGGGGGTGATTTCTCGCTTTCTGTCTCTCTGTCTCTCTCTCTCTGGTGAGAGCACGCGCCCTATAGCAAAAACCTCTCCAAAAAAAGAAAGAAAAGGGAAGTCAAGGAATAGGCAATGATGCAGCAGTAACACCACAGAACCGACACTGGGATGTCCTGGCTTCATTCCCTGAGACCTCACTATGTATGCCAAGTGCATTCTGGGTGCACACCTGCCTGTGAGCTGAGCTGGCTGAGACTGGGGGTGGATCACGGGGTGAAGGTCCTGTGGGGGAATGCCTCTCCTCTCTCTCTCCTCCATTCTCTTTCTCTTTCACTCTCTCATATAAGAAATAAATAAATAATTATTAGACCATACACAGGGCTAGCAGGTGGCATAGTGGTTAAAGTTCTGAACTCTCACATGGCCAACCATGGTTCACATCCCAGACCCAGCAGCTAGAAACTCACTCCAGATGCAGGTGTGCGCATGCCCAAGATCCCAGGAAGGAACATGGAGGAGAAGGGAATGTAGTACGGTCCTCCCCCTGGGGGTGATTTCTTACTTTCTGTCTCTGTCTCTCTGGTGAGCGCACACATCCTATAGCAAAAATCTCTCTAAACACACACACACACACACAGGGAAGGCATTGAGCAAGGACCAGAAGCCGTATCAGATGGGAGGGGTTCCCTGAGAGAAGAAGTGAGCAGTCCCCAGAAGCAGTGCCACCTTTCATGTTCCAGCTTAAGGCAGGCTGGGTTCTGTCAGAGCTGGTGGCTGCTCAGGTGACAGATTTAGAACCTTGATACAGAACAGTAAAAGGGAATGACTTATTGTCCAACAGGAAAAAAGGTTGAAAACAATTTTAAGGCTAGCACAGACACGAACTTTGAAGGGAACAGCTTCGATCACAGTGTTTGACAGCCAGTTTCCCTACCTGAAAAACTAGTAGGAAAACCTTCAGGGTAAGTCCTCCCAGGACTATCACCAAAGCTGCCCTGACTCACCAAAACAACAGACCAAAAAGCAGTTAAAGAATATGTATCACCAGCCAGCAAATCCTGTCAACTTCAGCAGTCATCGTTTCAGAGTCAGTCATAAGAAGTCATGAAAGTAAGTTGATTCGAGCCTTGGGAATCTTGAAATGGAACTTATGAGGTTCTCAGAACCAAGCAAAATCCCTGGAGTATAGGATGCCAGAAGGACCTTCTCTAGGATCCCTTAGAACCTTGTTAGGGGTCTGATGCAGTCCCACTAGCCTAATTTGAGTGGGTTGGAGGGCTTTCCTTCATTTGAATTCAAACTGCCCTTAGGTGGGCCAGCCAGTGGCATGGTGGTGGTTAAGGCAGCTAGATCCCACAAGGCCCCCTGAACAGTTGGAGACTCTGACCAGTGGCTTGAAAAACATGCCAGGCACATGTGCATGTGGGTCCAAAATCCTGAGAGGAGAACAAATGAGGTAGAGGAGAAGGGATTATGGCATGGCCATCTCCCATGGGGGGCGAGGTTGTTCTTGTTCTCTCTCTTTTTTTCTCTCCCTCCCCCTCTCTCTCTACCTCTGCTGAGTTCAAGATTTAAAAAAAATAAAATAAAAAAATTGTCTGCAGGCTCCCAGGAAATCAAGAGTACTAGGCAGGAAAGACCCACATTAAGTGTATTCTTGGATCTCCAAAATATAAAACCAACACAGTTCATCAAATCCTTTCTTTTTATTTATTTTATTCCTGATAGTGTGTATGCACACATATGAGAGAGAGACTCCTGTGTGAGAGAGAGAGATTCCTTGCTCTGGGGCCTCCTCATACCATGACCCCATTCCCTCAGCCCTCTAGGTTCTCAGGGAAACTATACTAGGTAAATGACGTACTTTTTAATTCAGAAAAAAAAAAAATATCTAGGTCTCAATTTCATATGTGAGCACCAAGTTTTCCTGGATTCTCTAAGAGAAGTTCAGCCACTATGCAATCAGACAGATATGGGTAGGAGGATGTTCTAAGGTATTTCACTTCTGCTTGGGTCAAATGATTTTTCTCTCCCACAAACTCCTCAGCATTCAAGACCCTGCTAAACTCCCCCTCTCTTGTGATACCTTCTCAACTTCCTTCAACTCCCTGCCCTATACTTCTCGGCCCTCTAATCACACTTTCACACTCGGATAATATCCCTATCATATGAATTTCACTTTTGCTTCTTAAGGCATGCTCACACATTTTTTAGTAGGGAAATAAACTTGTATGACCTCATTGAAAAGCAATTTAGAAAAGTCTTTGAAATTGTCAGTGCACACACTCTCTGACAACAAATCTCACTGCCAAGACTTTATCCTGTAGATTTACTCACTGTGTAAGCAGACTGGAAACAACCTAAATAGACATTACATTAGCAGAAGTCTGGTTAAACAAGTGCAAAGGAATACTATGCAGCTGTTTAAAACAACCAGGAAGTACTAATCTCGGTAATGTTTTAATTCTAAACTCCTTTCATTTGTTTGATAAAGAATCCTGACTTGAAAGTTCACTCACATCAATCTGCTAAAAGTTGTCTTTTTTTTTTTTTAATATTTTCTTTTGTCCTATACATTAAGTGAGGACAACTTTGGCATTGGTTCTCATCAAGCATGAGATAAGGTGTGCTTCAGAAAATCTCACTGCACTAGTCACATGGAAGTCAAGGGATGGGAAAATTAAAAACATCAGAGGGAAGAGACTCCACCTTTCCAGAAGGAAGGGTGTTGATCAGAAGAACATGTCCTACAGCTTTTGCTATTTTGTAGCAAAACTAAGAACAGCCCAACTGGCATCCCACTCCCCCATCCCAACCTTCTTCCAGACAAAAAGACTCTATTATGTATCAAGATGTTTGATGTATCTATCACTCATAAACTGGCTTTGTGACTGAGAAGTTACAAAGAAATAAAAGACTATGGTACTTTTTAAAAAGAATTCAGACTAATACAGCTCCAATGAAAGAGGGCAGTTAGAAAAAACCAATAACACCACTACAAAAGTTAATAAAAGGTGGCTACCCAACAAAAGCGATTCCAATCTGACAGAATCTCTTCACAGGTTTCTTTGCCCAGAATGCATGGACTCAGGTCACACTGACTACTAACTAGCTTTCAGACCTTAACTAGTTGGTACCTCATGAAGGTGACAAGGAGGATATTAGGATTGACGTCATGTGGAAGTCTCGACCATTAAAGAAGACAGCGTGTATAAAGTGCTTGGTGCGGTGCCTGGCACACAGGGTCAAGTAGCCGCTAACCAGCGCTATCATCGCCACCATCACCATCATGCTGGAATTTTCAAGTATTCCTCAGATTTTATTCCCACGTAAGGTATGAACGGAGCATTGAGTTTATGAAAGGAAGCAATTTGTGTGCATATTTCAAATGCGACTGGAGACTATCATGTTTGATTATTTCATTCATTCAGGGAAGGAAAAATTACACAAAACTTGAGATTGTTTTAGATGAAGCCTTTTTTTCATCTCAAAAGTGTTATTTAAGCAGCATATGTGTGATGTCTATGAAGTTTGATGCTGTTTTTATTATGAATAACAAAAGAACCAAAACACTGACATTTGCTTCTTCAAAGCTCTATGAATTTATTTCCACAAAACACATTAAATATTTATGTGGCTTAACTTTTACCACCAAAATCAATAAGCCATTTGAAAGAAAAGGCCAAGGTCAGATATCAGCTTTCGAGCTCCGATGGAGGATTATCAAATTTGCTGGGATGAAATCATTCCAAGGTCCAAATCTCATTCAATATCCTTTTGCCCATCATTACAATAAGTCTTGAAACAAAGTCTCTTAAAAATAAAGAATAAAGTCTCTTTGCATCTAAACAAAAGTTTTATTTTCTACACTCTGACTAGCCAGGCAGGTTCACCCCAACTGAATTGCAAGGCTCCTCGGGGTGGCTGAAAACAAATAAATACAGAATGTATAAAGCTGAGAGGCCACACTGATTAAGCAGAAGTAAAGAGGGATCCCGTTACCATTCCTTCAGAATGAGCTGAAGATCATGAAATTAACACACCTTAGTTATACGTGAAATTAGAAATTAACACACCACAGTTATGTGATGGCACATCTAATATTCAGAGGGGAGGGTTTGAATGACAGACACTGAGTAGCCAAAAGTGAGCCTATAAAAATACTATAACAGAAGGTGAGATACCATTCTGACTATTTTTTAATGAGATTAATTTAACAAAAAATAAAAAAAAACATATTCAACCAATTGCAAATAAAGGTTGAGCATTCCTAATGTAAAAATACAAAATGCTCCAAAATCTGAAAGTTTCTAAGCACCTACATGATGCTGCAAGTGGAAAATTCCACACCGGACCACATGTGATAGGTTGTGGCCAAAATGCTACAATATAAATATAATGTATAAAACTATGGGTGATGGGGGTGGGGTGGGGATACCATCAGGCTATATGTCTAAAGTGCATATGAAACAGAAATGAATTTCATGTTTAGGCTTGGATCCTATCCCCAAGATCTCATTAAATATGTATATATATATATACACACACACACACACACATATATTAAAATATTCTTTAAAAACAAAACTAATATCTAAAATATTTCTGGTCCCGAATACTTCAGATAAAGGATACTCGACTTGTGGTGATTATCACTAGATGATAGATAGGAATACTTTTCATTATTTGTACTAGTATTCTTATTATTCTCTAGCTATACTATATTTTCCAAACTTTCTATAGAAAGAATATATTACTTCTATTTTTGATTGTAAGATTTTTTTTTAGGTTATTCCCATAGGGTATATGCACTCACCAGAGTGAGACAGAGAGACAGATACAGAGAGAGGAGAAGTGAGAAATCACCCACAGGGGGGTGGTCCTGCCATAATCCCTTCTCCTCCATCTCAGGATTTTGGGACATACACACCCAATAGGAGTTTCAAGCCATCGGGTCCAGAACTTGAACTGCATTCGACCATGTGGGAGTCCAGCACCTTAACAACCATGCTACCAGCTAGCCCCTACAAGGTTACTTTAACAAACATGAATGAGAGCAGCCATCTAATTATGCTGTAAGACAACTTAAGATAAAATCTATAAACATACAAATCTCCCCCATTAGACTTAGAATCCTCATAGATGAGACCTTTTTTTATTATACATTGAGATTCCAGTGCCCAGCACAGGGCCCAAGAAATGTTTAGCAAATGAGTTCTGGATATGGCCAGAAACCCAAACAAGGGGACTCTATAAGAGTCTCAGGACGTCACGGACGTGGCCTGGCTCTCCCCAGCATCTGATCAGGACTGGCCTGGGCAGCCTCCTGCTGTGAATGGTCCCTTGTTGGCCATAGACTAACCATCCCAAAAGATGTATTTTCTACATTAGAGTTTTAATATCCACTACTATTAAAATCTTCCAGGCTAGGGGCCAACAGGTGGTATGAAGGTTGGGGCAGTCGGATCCCACATAGCTGACTGTGTGGTTCAAATCCCAGACCTGGCAGCTTGAGGATCACACTGGTCGCATATGTGTGAGTGTCCACAATCCTGGGAGGAGAATGGAGGAGAGGGGATTGTGGCATGGCCACCCCCTGGGGGTGATTTCTCACTTTCTCTCTCCAACAAGCATACTGGCCCTATAAGAAAAACTAAAAATAAATAAATAAATAAAATTCTTCCAAGCCAACCCCATATCCCAGTTGTTAAAAGAACTGGATCCGACCTGAATGACAGCATGGCTCAAATCCTAGCCCCAGTGTCTTGAAAAGCATATCAGGCACATGTGTGTGTGCCCCAGATCTTTATAGGATGGAAAATTCAGAAGGAATTGAGCATGACCATGCCCCATTGGGGGGATACTTTCTCTTTCTCTCTCTCTGTCTGTCTCTCTTCAGTGAGCACACATGCCCTCTGGCAATTATTTTTCTTTTTTAAAAAATCTTCCAATAGGGACTAATAGGTGGCATAGTGGTTAAGGGTGGGGGACTCTCATATCGCCAACTGTGGTTCAAGTCCCGGACCTGGCAACTTGCTTTCTCACTTTCTTTTCTCACTCTCTCTCTCTCTCTCTCCTTCACCCCCCCCTTCTTTCTCTCCCTCTCCCTCTCTGGTGAAATTAAAACAAATAAATACATAAATAAAGTTTGATAAAATAATTCTTTAAAAAAGAAAGCTTCTAGTAACACATTTGAACACATATGTCTCCCCTCACTAATGCTCCCATTTCAGTATCGCCTATGCGATTGGGGCATGCTGTTTTGCTTGAATCTTGCTCTAAAGGAAGGTGTAAGAAATACTTCTACGATGTTCCCTCTTGTGCTTCTCCTTGAGATGCCCAGACCCCTCCAACACTTGAAGAGAATCCAAGGGAAAAGCCTGCCCCAGCACTTTGTGCCATTACAACGCTGCTTCTCAGAGCAAAGAACACACTGTAATTTCATGAGGGTGAGGACTCTGGTAATTGATCTTTTGTCTCTTTGCTTGAAGCTGTGAGCCAATCCTATAGCCCTCCTTCAGTAACTCTGTAGGGCCTTACAATGTGCATGACTGTAAGCAAACTTTCCCTCTGGTGGACTCTCATTCTTCTTCCCTGCCTCTACTCAGTCTCACTTTATCTTTTTATCCCACTCTCAGATAACTTGTACTTTTAGAATTCCTTTGGGATGAGGCAGTATAAAAATTGCAGAGAAACCAAAAATTAAACCTACCACTCTCCCACCACCACCCCCACCCTCCAGCCCCCAACCTGAGGGACCAGCAGATGGCTAATAGTGGTCGATTGTGGTTCACGTCCCAGACCCGGAAGCTTAAAACACATTAGCATGTGTGTATGTGTGTGCGCCCACAATCCCGAAAGGAGAATAGAGGAGAAGGGATTGTGGCATGGTCATCCACCCAGGGAGGAAGGGAGTGATTTCTCACTTTCAGAATCTTTGTCTCTGTCTCTCCAGTGAGGGCATGGGTCCTACAGCAATAATCTCTCTTTAGAAAAAAATACATATATGTGTACATATGTGTACGTGTGTGTGTGTATACCACTCTCCTTCCCTACTCTCATTGCAAGCTTGCTTTGAATATTTTTACCCATATAGCTTGCCTGCAGGATAAGAAAGTAAAGCATAACACCCCCCTCCTTTCTACTCCCAACCAGAGGGTGACCTTTACGTGCACTGTGACAAGAAATTCTGAGGACCAAGGTCCCTTCTTTCCCGGTTCTGGTCCATCAGCTCTAAAATACACATGACCACTAACATGAACAGTACTTGTGATTGAAGGCAGAATCACATAAGGGTTCAGAAGACAGATCCCAGAGTCAAACTAACTGGGTTCTGGGGCCAGCAGTTAGTGTAATGGCTATGGCGCTGGACTCCCATGTAGTCAACCGCAGTTCGAGTCCTGGACCCAGTGGCTTAAACTCACACCAGGTGCATGTTCGTGCATGCCCAAAATCCCAAGAGAAGAAAGGAGGAGAAGGGATTGGGGCGTGGCCATACCCCCAGGGGGTGATTTCTCGCTTTCTATCTCTCTCTGTCTCTCTCTCTCTCTCTTTCTGGTGAGCACACCCGCGCTACAGCAAAAACCTCTCCAAAAAAAAAAAAAAAAAAAAACTACCTGGGTTCTACTCCTGCCTCCTAACTCCCACCCTCCATTCCCTAACTGCTCATTTTAAACAAATGAACAAACCTTTCTGTGTTCTGCCTTCATTTCCCACCTGTGCAGTGGGAACAGTAATGGCGTAGACCTCACAGGATTGTCATGAAGAATAAATGAGTCAATAAACACGCAAGTGATTAGACCCATGCCCAGCACAAAAGTAAATGTGGACCAGTACTCTATAACAGGACCCTTCTGTTTTCAATTAAGCCAGCCCACACAAGGTTTCAGTCAGAGTTACGTATCTCATTGTAAGTTATAAAGCCAACAATCCAATCTCTACAGCGACCCTATGTTACGTTTAGAGCTTATGTACACACGAATATGGAGTCAAGGTTCTCTCTTAACAGCAGGCACAGTTAACCATGTGCTTTCCGATTAGCTGAAGAGAAAGAAGTGATGTCAGACAACCAAAATGGATCCTGGAAGTAACAGAACGAACCCCTAACCCCAGGCAAGTGTGCATAAATACACAAGTACACACCTCGTGTACACATTCAAACACACTTCCATCCACATCCCCCCAGATGCAACACAGACATCACGTTTACAGAGATGAAAAACCTTATGAACTGTTTTTCAGGGCAGTCTTTAAAATAAAGTACATTGTGTGGCTATCAAAGAACAACTATGCTTTGTTGGATACTTGAGGTCTTGATTTACATGAGTTTAGAAAGCTGTCACTTCATACATACCCAGTTAAGATGCAAATTTCCTATCAGATTCCACATCAGATACCAAGCAAAGCCCAACTCTAGCCACACCCATCTTTGCTCACAGCTCCCCAGAGCCACTCAGCAACTTCCTACACACTCAGTCCATCAAAATTAAAGTCCTCAGGGACGACTATTCCACATATTCGTACATACATAATTTTCAAATAAAGCAACTTGATACTGCCATTGTATGATCACAAAGAAAACTGAATAAGTACGAAAACAAAAGTTCGTTTGTTTCTCTGTAATGTTTGACCAAAGTTTAGAAAAATCAAGGAAGAACATTAATCACTGAAAACTATCTCTTGCAATTAAGTTACTTCAAGTTAGTACAGGCCCTGGCAGATGACATAATGGTTAAGGTGCTGGACTCTTACATAGCAGACTGCTGTTCGAGTCCTGGGCCTGGTGGTTTGCTTTCTCACTTTTTCTGTCTCTGCCTCTTCTGCTCTATAGCAAATTAAAATAATAATAATAATAAATTTGAATAAATAATTCTAAAAAAATTTTAAAGTTTTTTTAATATTTAACTTTTTTAAAAAAAATTTTCCAGAGAGAGAGAGAGATAGACAGACAGACAGAAGAGAAAGAGGGAAAGGGGGAAAGCAAGCCTCCAGGTCCAGGACTAGAACCATGTAGACCTTGTGGGAGTCTAGCCACCACACCACCTGCCAGCCCCCTAAAAATGTTTTTTTTTTAATTTGTGTAAATGGATAAAGTTTCAGCCTTTGCTATATCAAAATTACAGGAGATTGGAAGAAAAAACATCAAAGCCATGTTATCTTCCATTTCCTGCGTTTCCCATAAATATTTGCCCAAATAGACACCCCTAAGAATTTATTACAGTATAAAATTGAAATACATCAGTCCCTTTTCAATTCTCGTTTTTCCATATCACGAAAAATGAGAACAGAATCAAAACTAAACAAGGATTACTGGCGAAGAAAATGCTTTGAGGAACTTCGCAATCAAACTCTCTAGCACCTCAGAGTCATTGGAGGAGAAGAGGCGAAAGACATGTATTGCGTGATAAACTGACACTTCCGAAAAGTAACAGCACCCTGGATTCTTCCGGCCAGGAGTTTCCTAAATTTTCGTTTAGACACGGTTCGTTTGCTTCTCTCTTCCCAAAGTCCTTAGGTCAATATGAAACGCGGCTGCGGTGGCAAGTCCCAAAGGAGAGTCGCTTGTCCACCCCACCCTACCAGCAGAGCACACTTCCCGTTCGCTCTGGCAGGTCAAGAACTCTAACTTGACAGTGACACACAGAGAAAAGAGGAAGTGGCTAAAGACCAATTCAAGACATCCTTATTTAAAAAGTTTTGAAGGGAGATCATACATACAAATACAGTACAAAATTATGTATGTACTGCCCTCCCGGAAAGCTTCCGTGGGACGTTGCCATTACCGTCGCTGGAAAGCTGCAGCGAACGACGATATTGCAAAACCGAGGCGACTCCTCTTTAAGCATTTTTTTACTCCTCTAAATCCTGTAGCTATCTAAAGGGAGCCTTCCCCTTGAGCGAAGGCACCCAGTTCGGAGTCCCTACCCTGGTGGGTCTTTCCTCCGAAGCGAGGCTGGGGCCGGGTACGTGCGCTGTCTGCCCTGCCAAGTGGCAGAGGAAGCGCAGGGCACCACGGCGGGCAGGGGATCCTCCGAGTGCCTCGCTTACCTGGTTTGACGGGTTTGGGAGGAGGCTTCGACATCTCGCTTCCTTGAGAGGCTAATCCTAAAGATTACGGAGGAAAAGTCAACCGATCGCCCCGCCAGCTGGCACTTCGGATACCCCAAAGTTTCTTTTTGTCCGCTGTGCCGTCGCGCGCCTTCAGGGACCTGCGCCCGCCCTTGGCTGCCGGAGGAGCGAACGCAGGCTGAGAGGT
>NW_006159952.1:316029-317559 GCF_000334495.1 Tupaia belangeri chinensis
CCCCAACAGGGGCTGGATCCCGGCGCGGCGTCCCGCAAGGGTGGGAAGGAGCCGCCCCTACCTAGCCACTGTCTAACCTCGGCGCGGCGAGGGTAAGGGCTGCGTGCCCCTCGGTCAGCAGTGGGTGGCAGCGGGTTAGGGACAGGCGCGCGCGTGCCATCGCCTCTGCTACTTTACTTGGGAAGACTCGGGCTAGCCCAGGTGAGTACCTGCCTGTCCCCGCCGCGCCGCGGCCTGGAGGTGTTTCCAGGCTGCTCCTGTGCTGGGAGCCCGAGCCTGATTGCGTCTGAAAGCCTTGTTGAATCTCTTTGCCACCCTAAAGGGCTGATACATGGCCTGCCAAGGCAGACGTGTGTGGTAGCGAGGTACCTGAAGGCCCATACTTCCAAAGGGCTGCTCCCTCCCGGGAATCGCATAGCTGGTAGGAAGGGTCGTCAGGGACCGGATCAGATCCGGATCACTGCGGGACAAGACAAGGTCTCTCCTCTAGCATCGGGGTCCTTAAACTGTGGCCTGCCCTCTGCCTGTTTGTATGGCCTTGCTGACTAAAGATGATTTTTACACTTTTTAGTGGCTGCAAAAAATCGAAAGATTTTGTAACACGTGAGAATTATATAGAATTCAGATTTCAGTGTCCATAAAGTTTTATTAGAACGCGACCACGCTCCTTTGCGTGTGTATGTAGTCCGTGGCCGCTTTTGCATTATGTCCGCGGGCTTTGCTTAGCTGCCAGCAAAGCCGAAAACATTTACAGAAAAAGTTTTGTAGCCCCCTGACCTAGCAGACTGAATCACTGGTTCCAGGCAGGAGCTGGAGCATATAAGGAAGGCGATGCCACCAGATGGAAAAAGCATACATTGTAAGGACTCGGGTATTTGGAGAAGGAAAAACTGGAAACAAACCATATGTCTAAGAATCTACGTTAAAAGAAGCTTCAGAGTTTCTGCTGTGGGTTGGTAAAACAGTGATTCCAGCAGGGAAGGGGTTATGAGTTGCATTTTCGGAAACTGCAGCCTTGCGAGATATCTGTATTTACCAAAAGAGAGCAAAGTTTAAGCAATAGTAGGAAAAGACTGCCATGTCACGGAAGAAGATAACCAAAATACCTGTTGAGTAAAATAGATGAGTGAGAAGCCCTGAAAACATTTCACTCTTTTTTTCTTTTGCTGATTTTTTAATAGGGTGTATGTGCTTGTCAGAGAGACAGGCAAAAAGGGGGAAATCACCCCCTCTCCTAAAAGAGGATGGCAATACCTTCTCCTCCACTCTCCTCCCAGGCACACAGGCACACCCACCTGGCATGATTTTCAAGCCGCCAATGCAGGAACTTGAACTAGAGTCAGTCATGTGGGAGCCCAGCTCCTAAACCACTACACCACCATTGGCCTCATTTCACTCTTTTCTTAAAAAGACCTCCATTTAGGGAACCAGCAGTTAGTGTAATGGCTATGTCGCTGGACTCCCACGTAGTCGACCACGGTTGGCATCCCGGACCCGGTGGCTTAAAACTCGTGCCGGGCGCATGTGCGT
>NW_006159952.1:317652-332008 GCF_000334495.1 Tupaia belangeri chinensis
TTATCGCTCGTTCTGTCTGGCGAGTGCACGCGCCCTATAGTGAAAACCTCTCCAAAAAAAAAAAAAAAAGACCTTCATTTAGATGCATTTGTAAGCACATTTTGTTCAGGCTGTCACCTGGCTTTCAAACTGTTGGTTTGATTATGAACTTTTTAAATCTGATTTTTAAATAGTTCTCAAAGAGAGCAATAGGCAATGAAATATTAGGACATAGTATGGGCATGGGCAGGCCTGAACTTGGAGTTCCCCTGCTACTTTTCATCCAATGCTGTTTTAGAAATAAATGACTTCACAGATTGCGAGGCCTGTCTTCCCACCCCACCCTTGACACTCAACCCGCCACCTGTCTTCTTCCTGCATGTCCCACATCCTCACCTTTCCTGCTGCATCGTCCCCTGCTGATTGCTAGTTGGGTATGCCCATCCGTTACCCAAACATGGCCCTGGACAGGCTACCAAGTAACACAGTCGGGGTTCCTGTTTTGATAAAACTCGCATATGAGCTTTTTGAGACCCACCGCTCACTTCCCTAAGGGATTTTATACATTTGTTCTTGACTTCACCTCGTCCTAGTTTCTGAATTCCTGCTTTTCATGCAAATAACCCCTCAAGCCTATCTCCAGTGCCACAACCACGCTGGTTATTTACATGCTATGTTATTTACACAGTACCCTCACATGCGTGCACAAATGCAGCAGCTAGGATGGCGGGCCAGAGGGCAGCCTCCCCCACCCCCCAGTGTGCCAATATAAGCCCCGTGCACAATGCATCAACGAGAATGACATCAATTATACATCAGAGCCTGTCGTCTCAGCTAGCACGTGTGTAGCATCTGCTCTTTGCTCTTGGTAATGAAGTGCATTTTAACAGCTTGGAGTGACGGAAAGAAGTTAATTCATTGGGTTTGGTATCATTTCTGGCTTTTCCACCTACCAACTGTGTAAGCGTGGGCAAATCACTCCATTGTCTGGGCTATCTATTCCCACTTCTGCAAGGTGAAGGGGAGGACTGAGTGATCTCTGCGACTATATTTCTCCAAGCTTGAGAATTCGTGTTCTGACAAATTGTCTACACAAGGTAGGGCCAAGGAGGAGCCAAGTTTTATGACTTTTTCAAAATTTTTTGCCAAATGAGGACATCCCATCTACTACCTTCTACTAACAAAATAATTTCATAAGAAAAAGGACATTTGGGACTAGCAGTTGGCGTAATGGCTATGTCGCTGGACTCCCGTGTAGTGGACCGCGGTTTGAGTCTCGGACACAGTGGCTTAAACTCACGCCAGGTGTGTGTGTGGTGCATGCCCGAGAGGAGAATGGAGGAGAAGGGATTGCAGTGTGGCCATCCCCCCTGGAGAGCGCACACGCCCTATAGCAAAAACCTCTTAAAAAAAAAAAAGAAAAAAGAGGGCATTTATCACCATAAAAATAAGAAAGACACCATCTCAGGTAATGGTCAGCCTCTCTCCCTTCCCCCTAAAAAAGAGAGTTGACAATCTTACATTGATATACCAAAAATAAGAACAATAAAATTCAGAAGTAGAAACATTACAACATAAAAAGTTCATTTTACAGTATTCATCGTATGCATCATTCCCTTGAAACACATTGGCAATTTGGAAGGAGATATATAGTGAAGAGTGTAAATCTGGGTAAAACGCAAATATCCAGTTGTTCTGTTACTTTTTTTAAATCATAGTCATTTTATTTTTAGAATTATTTAACTTTATTTATCGGTGTTATTATTATTATTATTATTTGCTATAGGCACGTGCGCTCACCAGACAGACAGAGACAGAGAGAGACAGAAAGTGAGAAATCACCCTCCAGGGGGGATGACCACACCTCAATCTCTTCTCCTCCATTCTCCTCTTGGGATCTTGGGCACGCACGCACACGCGCCCGGCGTGAGTTCAAGCCACCGGGTCCGGGACTTGAACCGCGGTCAGCTACGTGGGAGTCCAGCGACATAGCCATTACGCTAACTGCTGGTCCCAGTGTTATTATTTTTTAATTTTTTTGAGAGGTTTCCGCTATAGGGTGCGTGCGCTCGCCAGACAGACAGAGAGAGACATAGAGACAGAAAGCGAGAAATCACCCCCCAGGAGGGATGGTCACGCCGCAATCCCTTCTCCTCCATTCTCCTCTCGGGATCTTGGGCACGCATGCACATGCGCCTGGCGTGAGTTTTAAGCCATCGGGTCCGGTACACGAACCGCGGTCAACTACGTGGGAGTCCAGCGACATAGCCATTACGTTAACTGCTGGTTCCCTTATTTTTTAATTTGACTAGAGAGAGAAAGAGAGAAAGTGAGAAGGCAAGTCACCAGGTCCAGGACTCGAACTGTGGTCGGCCATGTGGGAGTCCAGCACCTTAACCCCCATGCCACCAGCCAGCCCCATCACAGTAATTATTGAATTCTTGTCTCACATAGGCTTGTTAATGAAAGTGGAACTCAACCTTAAGTAATTGCATTTAGTTAGGAATATTCTAGATAAACCAGGGAACACCATCCTTCCTCCCACCAGGCTCTTCTCCACAACCCTTTTCATAGAGGGAGCATGGATGCAGGTCCCAGGATAGGGCTTGAGAGCAACACTCACACTCCCCTCTGGACTGTACAGCTTAGGTCCCTGACCACCTATCCTGAGCAGGCAGAAGTGAAGAGCAGCGTCATTCAGGGGGGGGCGCCAGGAACCACTCTTCTACAGTTCCTGACATGCTTTCACCTTTTCACTCTGAGTCAAAACAGTCCATTGTACTGTCCAACGGCAGCTTTGGAAAACCTTAGGGGCCATGTCTGATACTGCCCTCCACCTCCTAAACCACGGGTCCACAGAATGGAGCCTGTGCCTACACCTGGTGCTCTCCTTGAACATGACAGAACACTAGCTGCAGAATCCAATTAAGAGACATGGCATCCCAGTAAAGAAGGAATCCCATTCTTCTGGTGTTACCAAAAAGAAAGAAAAAGTACTTATGCTTATTATATTTTTAATTTTATGAATAAATTTGCAAAAATTTATTTTCCTTTTGTTACATAAGTCCTGCATAATAATTGAGATTTTGCCTCTTGGCCTACATCGCCTTAAATATTTACTGTCTGGCACATTTCCAAAAATGTTTGTAGCTAGGTCCAAGCATAGGTTTTCAGGTGAGGAAATGGTGCCCTTAAAAACCATTAGCTTCTTTTTGCTCTGGACAGCAGTGACTTTCTCTGTCTTTCACCAGGAGAGAAAGAGAGGCCCCTAGAGGGTCAGGGAAATGAGTCATACCCAGGTGACTGAATCATGCAGGTGAAAGGCGACCAGATTGGGCCAGTAGGTAGCATGGTGATGAAGGCACCGGATCCCACAGGGCTGACTCCATGGTTCAAGTTCCTGTCCTAGCAGCCAGTAAAACACACCGGTATGTGTAGTCATAGACACAGTGGCCCTAAAAACATGCCAAGCATGTGTGCATGTGTGCCCAAAATTCTGAGAGGAAACTGGAGGAGAAGGGATTGTGGTGTGGCCATCCCCCCAAGGAGGGAGGTAATTTCTCACTTTCCCTTTCTCTCTGTCTCTATCCAGCAAGCACACACACCCTATGGCAAAAAAATCTTAAAAAAATAAATAAAAGGAAGAAAAAAAGGCGACCTGGCTAAGGGAAGGATAGCAACTCTTTTATACCCTTTAAAACAAACATTTAGGGTTTGTGCTTGGCTACAGGACCCCTTCAGGTCACTTGACATTGGTTGACAGGCCCTGAGCACACACCAGCAGTTGGCTCTTAGCAGTTGAGTGGCAGAGGAAGCCACTACGGCGTGAAGCTCTTCATGGAATGTAGGAAACACGGGGATGGGGTAAACGAGAGATCCCGTCATCCTCCCCGTTCTGTTGACACCCCTGATTTGGGGCTGTATCTTTTACCTGTCTAGACATCTAAACATATACATTCAATTTTTCTTTCTTTCTAACTTTAGGAGATACTAGGAAGACGGGATTTTCAAAGCTAATTATGAAAACATTTATCATTGGAATCAGTGGGTGAGTAATTTTGCTCCAAGTTAGTCAGGATATTTAAACAGTGTTCTTCTGTGGTCATGGTGAGGGAGAAGGAGGTGCCCTGGGGAAAACTGGGCCACTGTCAAAATAAAATAGTGGATCACTAGCCACAGAAATGCCCACAAGAGGTGGAAGGGTTTCCTATACGCAGAGAAATAGAGCCAGTCAACAGTTGCCTACTTCCCACGTAGTATTTTCTGGAGCTAAGACCAGAGGCAAGGCCTGATCAGACACTCTGTTGGTTCAGGTGATTTATCATTCACCGTCTGGGTTCACCTCCATCATGATGGAGGTAGAAAATGTTTGTTTCTGACACACTTGCCTTCAGACATGTGGGATACAGAACGACCTCCACTCCTTTTCCCCCGTATTTTTAGACTGACCTCCTGTCCTGAGTTGCCCATGCTAGTTTCTGTCCTAGAATGGTTATTAACTAGGTGCCTCTCTTGTTCTTAGATGTGCACTCAATTATATGTCATCCTACCTATGGTACCAGGGCCAGGCATGCAAATAAGAACATCAACAGCACCCGAAAAGGACATTGTTTTGCTACCATATTATGTTTACCCTCCTTCTGAGTACATTTGCATTGTTCATGGCTGAATTAATAGAATACTTGAGACTGTTAAACGTTTGTGAGGCCAGCAGGTAGTATGATGGTTAGGCACTGGACTCCCACATGGCCAACCATAGTTCAAGTCCTGGACCTGGAGGTTTGAAACTCATGCCAGGTGCATGTGTGTGTGTGTGCCCAAAATCACAAGAGAGGAGAATGGAAGAGAATGGATTATGGCATGGCCAAACCCCCTGGGGGGTGACGGGGGTGACTTCTTTCTCTCTCTCTCTCCTCTCTCTCTTTCTCTCTCTCTCTCTGTCTCTTTCTCTCTCGTGACCACATGTGTCCTATGACAAAAACTTAAAAAAAAATTAATTAAAAATTTGTAATTATGGGGAAAGTGTTGTATCACTATATTGCACTGCTATAGTAAGTCGTCCTTTAGATGTAAAATTGAGTGAGCCAGATGCCAGAACTCAGTCTTGCCTTCCACCTACTCAAAACCAGAGTCCAGTTTTCTGTTTTTTGTTTGTTTGTTTGTTTTGTTTTGTTTTGCATTGTTTCTCTTATCCATCTCTTCCTTTCCCGCTCGCTGCCACCTTCCTACTGCAGGCTGTTATTCCCTCACGCTGCTCTCCGACCTTGATCTTTCCTATACACCTCAACTGCTTCAATCACACAAGATGTTTTAATTACTTCCCTCACCTGGTGAGCAGCACTCTGGTTCCCAGTTACCTAGAGTGAAATCTGAATATCACGACATATAAGGGCCATCTATAAATAATATAAGAAATTTATCAGTGTCGGGGGTAGGTAGGCTGCCGTGAAGGTGTGATACAGGAGCTCTGTGGTGTCTTCTCTTCTGTGTCTTCCTTCATTTTGATTCATCCTAGAGTTGGCTTCCCTTTTTGGTTTAAAGAGAATACAAGATGCTTCTTTCTAGCCTGTCTCTAGTGGGGGAAGGTTCTTACCTTTCCCATGGTCATGCCTGGATCAGGTTGGTTCACACAACCCAACTCACCATGGTGAAAGGGGTAGGGTTACATTGATCAGGTTAGGCCACCGGGGCCCTGCTCTGGAATTGAGAGTCACTCCCAACTAGACCTCGAAAAAGGGCCGGGAACCAGGCCAGCGACTATAAAATCCGCGAGAGGCTATGATCTGACTTTCATGTTATCTCATGTGTGTAAATAAACCTTTCCACTTCTCAGTGTTCCATTATGGGGCCTTCTATCTTCTCATTCCTACTTAGCATATGCATTAGTACTCCCTAAGAAAACCTCTTTCCTCCCTCTCTTCTTATTTTATTTATTTATTTTTAATTCACCAGAGAGTGTATGTGCTCACCAAAGAGAGAAATGGAGGGAGAGGGCGAAAGCACCTCCCAATGGAGTGTAGTCACTCTACAATCCCTTCTCCTCCATTTCCCTTTCCTGTTGGAATCCTGTGGGTGCATGTACCTAGGATGTTTTCCAACTCACCAGGGCCAGGATTCAAACTACACGATAGGCCACGTGGACTTCAGCTCCCCAACCACTGAGCCACAGGGCCGGCCCTCTGTCTCTTCTTTAGCAAGTATCATGATTTTATTTCAGTGATGCTGTTTCTGTGAAGCCGTGACAGACTCCACTGCAGTGGCTTCTGTTTCTGCTTTTTATCCTTCCTCCAAGCTCACTGTGGTGTATCTTTCCCAGTAGCTGTTGCCAGATGTGGGACCCCGTGCCAACCAATCAGAGGTCCAAATCAGGAATGACCCTTTGCTGCTCAGAATGACACAGAGAGGCAAAGTTGTTGGCTAGAGAGGAACGGAGAATTTATTACAATATGGCCACACCAGAAAGACACGTAAAACTGTCTTTGGCCAGTCAACGTACAGACACTTTTATAGGGGAAGGAAGAAGCTGGAGGCTAGTGGCAATGTACAGAAAGGCATAGGCGTGGTTAAATTTTAACTTGGTTAAGCTGGGAGTCCAAACTTTACAGTAGAATTTCCACTTCTTTGGGGTAGAATATTCCTCATTGCTCTCAGCTTCATGTTAACTGACTGTGACGTCCATCTCCTTGCAGTTCCTAAGAAAGATCTCAAAGAGTTTCAAGCTGAGGAGAAGGAGAAAACAAGATGGAGCCTGGGCTAGCCTATGGTCTGGTGGGTAAGGGATCTGGATTACACATGACCTACCCCAGTGTTTGAATCTCAGACCCAGTGGCTTGAAAAACATGCTGGGTATATGTGTATATACCCAGATCCCAAAAGGAGGGAGAAATGGAGGAGAAGGATTGTGGCATGACTATGCCCCATTGGGGGTTCCTTTCTCTCCCTCCGTCTCTGTCTCTGTTGAAGGCACACATCCTGTGGCAAAGTAAAAAAAGATGATGAAGATGATGGAGTCAGTCTGGCTAAAGCAGGCCTCTATTACATACTGAGCCACTTGCTGCCCTATGAAGTAATTATTCAATAGAGACTATGAGGAAGAGTAGGGACTCTGGAGGAATTTAGGGGTATCCATGAACCTACTGAAAAAAAAAAATTTAAGAATTTATTTATTTAATTCCACTTGTTACCATTATTTTTTAGTTGGACCAGAAAGAAAGAGAAAAGGAAAGTGAGAAAGCAAGCCACCAGGTCTGAGACTGGAACCACGGTTGGCCATGTGGGAGTCCAGCACCTTAACTATCAGGCCCCCTGCCAGCCCCTAACCTACTGAAAATGTAATGCATGTGTGAAGGTGTTCATTGTCCTGGGGGAAGGAGTCATAACCTTCATCAGATTCTCAGAGTCCCAGGATGTGGAAAGTTTAAGATCTTTGTGCCGGAGTCAGACTTGTATCCTGAGACTTGCCAGTTGTTACTTTGGGCAAGTTTGATTAATAGAGAACTTTCCCATCCGGAGCATCTTCATATGGGGCACCCCATCATATGGAAAGTGGCACCATGAACATCCACCTGTTGCAGAATGGCTTCTCTTCTTGCTTAAGTAATTACAAACAGCCTATTAAACTCAGCCCACTGTCGTGTTGAAATACAATGAACCCTCTCCTCACAGCATAAAACCTACATGGGCCAGGAGTTGTGGATTTATTTGAGTGTATGGGCACCAAATAGTTACCCATTTTCCTTCCTCAGATCCTCGGAGAGAACATGCCCTGGGCACTCCCCACCTCCGGCTGGAGAGCGCAGTGAGGAGGGCGTGCTAGTCTGCCCGAGGAGGCTGAGTCCTAAGCTGTCACTGACCTGGATGGTTGCGTTCCCTCTATGGCTCCTAGGCTCAGACTGGTCACATCGCTTCTTCTCCCTTCCTCTCCATGACCCGGACTAGCTCCTGGCGTGTTCCCTCTATGGCTCCTAGGGGCAGACTGGTCACGTCGCTTCTTCTCCCTTCCTCTCCATGACTCGGACTAGCTCCTGACTGGTCCATCTCCAAGGCTTGAGCAGAAACTGGGCACTTATTTCTCATGGGTGCCAGCGAAGTCAGTGAAAAAAGGGCCTAATTACTGTTAGTTCAACTGCATGATTGGAAAAAAAGAACTAAGTTTAGAAAGGGACACAATTTTTTTAGCCAGATTGCTTGTGTTATTATAGTTACCCATTTACCGTCTTTTTTTTTTTTTTTTTTGGGGGGGTTTTTCTTTTTTTTTTTTTTTTTTTTGCTATAGGGCGCGTGCGCTCACCAGCCAGACAGAGACATAGAGACAGAAAGCGAGAAATCACCCCCCAGAGGGGATGGTCACACCGCAATCCCTTCTCCTCCATTCGCCTCTCAGGATCTTGGGCACGCATGCACACGCGCCCGGCATGAGTTTTAAGCCACCGGGTCCGGGACACGAACCACGGTCGACTACGTGGGAGTCCAGCAACATAGCCATTACGCTAACTGCTGGTTCCCGTTTACCGTCTATTTTAAATGAAAACTCAGAATCTAACCTATGGACATTTCATATGGTTTACAGACATATTTGTTACAGAGGAAAAAGGCAGTAACAATGTCTTCTTGGTTCACAGGCTACCACAGCCAACTCTCCTTGTTTTCAAACAGGGCACCCCTATCCCACCTGACTATAAAGTTTAAGTTCCTTCTGTTTTCTAGCTGTAAGGTATTTAGGTAAAAACTGAATTTTATAAAACAGGCAGTCCTGATGACTAAAGACTAGTGTTCTTTTTTTTAAGAATTATTTTTATTTAATGTTTATTTATTCATTACATTTATTTTTTAATTTGGCCAGAGAGAGACACACAGAGAGAGAAAGCAAGCCGCCAGGTCCAGGACTCGAACTGCAGTCAGCCATGTGGGAGTGTCTAGCACCTTAACCTCTATACCACCTGCTGGTCCCCTCTTTTTCTAAATTCTAAACATGTTGAGCTTGATCTTTTCTAGCATTAAGTACAGGTGCTTGCAAACAGATGTGCAAGATGTGCAAGTCAGTTTTGTGTTGTGGAAATTTTGTGTGGGGAAATCTTGACCTCTTCTATGATAGTATTAAAAGCACACAATGAAATTCAGGCATGTGACGGAAACCAGCTATACGGAACAATAGTCATTAAATAGTTTAATATGTTCTCTTTGTCCACATATTAAATGGCAATATTCTGGGGTGGGCCCGAAAAACTGCCATAAATTTGAAATAGTGGTGAGCATCAGGGTGTAGCCACAGTGGTCTCTGTAATAAAGACCACTAGGTGAGGCTAGGGCCATGTGGGGATCCCGAGTTTGGTTCCCAGACCAACCTAAACAGGCCAGGCGAGGTAGCACGTGTCTGTAATCCTAGCTCACTGGGAAGCTAAGACAGAGGGATCGTGACATGGTAAGATTGTGTCAAAAATACCGATTCCTCTCACTTTCTCCCTCTTCTTTATTTCTCTACTTCTCACTCTCACAAGAAAAAGAAGAATAGAGGCTGGGACTGGCAGGTGGCATGGTGGTTAAGGTTCTGAACTCACACATGGCCAACCGCGATTCAAGTCCCAAACTTGGTGGCTTGCTTCCTCACTTTCTCTCTCTCACTCCATCCTTCTCTGGCCAAATTTAAATAATGAAAGTTAAATAAAGCAATTCTTAAAAAAAAAAAAGAATAGGGGCTGGATGGTGGTGTAGCAGTGGAACTGGATGCTTTGTGTGGCTGACCCACTGGGGGGGTTCCAGGTTGCCTCTGGAGACCTCCCTGAGTTCGCCAGGCACATGTGTCCCCATGATCCAGCTGGCGCAGGGTGAGATGGATCACAGCACTGAGACTCTGTTGGGGGTGCTGTTTCTGAGCCCCTCTCTCTCTCATGGACGAGATAAAGAAATATATTTCAAAATAATAATAATTATAATAAGCATCAATGATACTTCAGAACATCTGCCAAACTGCAGCCTAGTGTGCTCTGTTAGTGTGGGTGTACTGGTGAAGTCACAGGTGCTGCTCATACTGCTGTACTGGGGCAGCGGAAAAATCATAACATGTTTTTCTGTGGTTTTCTATGCAAAAACATGCCATGACTTTCTGATGATCCAGTGTTTTATTACTCATATTGGGGAGGTCTTCAAACACTTCATGGAAAACATGTATTAATTGTATAGATTTCCTTTTTTTTTTTTTATAGACCACAGATTAGTTTATTTTTAACACCCATCATGCCATGAATTCATAGGGAATAGGTTCCAGTAGCTCAGGCTCCTTTCCATTGGTTCTCACAAGGTGTGCTTCCCTGGGTGGAGCAGGCTGGCGCTTTAGTTGAACCCAGGTACCTTTCTCTTTGGCTTCCTTCTTTTTCTGGTCATTTTCCTTCACACGTTTTAGGAAGCTATCTCTGCTCTTAGAATGTTTAATATGCTCAATACGCACATTGATTCTCTTGGCAAGAATCTTGCCCTTAACTTGCTTGTTCACAACAATGCCAACAGCATGCTGGGTAACATTGTAGACTCTTCCAGTTTTGCCATGGTAACACTTGTGGGGCATTCCTTTTTGAACAGTACCCATTCCCTTAATGTCTACAATATCACCTTTCTTGTAGATTCGCATATATGTTGCCAAAGGAACAACTCCATGTTTTCTAAAAGGCCTAGAGAACATACATCGGGTGCCTCTCCTCTTCCCTGTTGTGTTCGTCATTTTGGTTAATTACTGGAAGATGGAGGTTCCGGCCAAAAGGCTCCATGAACTTTTTTGGGAGGGAGGTTTTTTTGCTGTAGGGCATGTGTACTCGCTGGAGAGAGAGAGAGAGAGAGAGAGAAGGACATCATCCCTTCAGGGATGGCCACACCCCAGTCCCTTCTCCCGATCTCCTGTCAGGATCTTGGGTACGCACACACACGCGCCTGGCATGAGTTTAAGCCACCAGGTCCAGGACTTAAACCACAGTCAACTACATGGGAGTCTAGCAACATAGCCATTATACTGTCTGCTGGTCCCTTTCCATGAACTTTTTGACATCCCCTTATGTTTATAATGAAAGGAAATGCAAATTTCTCTAAGAATTGTGTAAAAATAAAGATGTCATTTCTTTCCTTTTCATGGTCACAAAGACCCTGCATCTGTCCACAGAGCCTTTGAACCGACTTGAGCCCCAAGTTAAAAAAAACATCTGGATAAAGGGCTGAATAGAGAAGAGCCTCTCTTGTGCTCTGGGGGGTGGGGGGTGGGAGTGCCAGGGAAGTGGCCCCGCAGAGGAGTCGGGCAGGCGGCCTTCCTTCTCCACGTCGCTGTCCGGCCAGGAGTGACAAATAAATGACCTGCTGTGATCAAGTACAGCAGACCTCCCACTTAACAACAGACTAGAGAGAAACGGGGAGAGGAGACGGCACAGAGGAGAAGTGAATGCACAGGACAGGCCTGTTACAAGTCATGCTCCTAGGGGACCAGCGGGTGTCGTGGTGGTTGGGGCGCTGGACACTCCCACATGGCTGACCGCAGTTCAGGTCCTGGACCTGGCGGCTTGCTTGCTCTCTCTCTCTCTCTCTCCTCTCTCTCTCTCTCTGTTTCTCTCTAGTCAAATTAGAATAAATGAATGAATAAATAAAAATAAAAAACAAAAAACAAGTCATCCCCCTGTTTTTCCTCCTCCTGTGGGCTGGAGGATAATCACAACCACCACGTGCAGCTTTATTCACTTGCCCTAAAATGTGCCACTCATAATCTGCACACCATCCCTGGGAATGCTTTGCCAGAAACAAAAACTGATTTGGTTTCCAACACAATCGCTGTATTTTTAAGTCTCACAGCGTCACTCTGCTCACTTACCCAGTAGGTAGTTGCCTTTTCCTTCACCTTCCTCAGTTCATTTCTTACCATTTCATGCAGTAAATCTCCCTGTGTGAATGGTTTTGCCAGTAACAAAGTAATACTAGGCCGGCTGGTGGTATGGTGGTTAAGGTGGCAGGGTCCCACATGGCTGGCTGCACGCTTGGAGTCCCCAAACTAGTGACTTGAAATACATGCCAGGTGGGTGTGGGTGTGTGCCCCAAAATCCCAAGAGGAAGACGGAGAAGAAGGGATTGCAGTGTGGCCATCCCCCTGGGGAGTGCTTTCTCACTTTCCTTCTTTCTCGCTCCCTCTCTCTGTTTCTCTCCAGTGAGCATACACACCCTGTAGCAAAACTTAAAAGAAAAAAAGCAATACCTATTGAAGAAAAATGTTTTTTCTTAGATATAAATATTGCTTTAAATATCTTTCTTTAAAGATCATTTTTAGGGGGAACCAGCAGTTAGCGTAATGGCTATGTCGCTGGACTCCCATGTAGTCGACCGTGGTTCGTGTCCCGGACCCGGTGGCTTAAAACTCACGCCGGGCGCGTGTGCGTGCATGCCCAAGATCCCGAGAGGAGAATGGAAGAGAAGGGATTGCGGCGTGACCATCCCCCCTAGGGGGTGATTTCTCGCTTTCTGTCTCTATGTCTCTCTCTGTCTGGCGAGCGCACGCGCCCTACAGTGAAAATCTCTCCAAAAAAAAAAAAATAGATCATTTTTAGGGACCAGCAGTTGGCATAATGGCTATGTCACAGGACTCCCATGTAGTTGACCATGGTTCGAGTCCCAGACTCGGCAGCTCAAACTCATGCCAGGGCTGTGTGCGTGCGTACCCAAGATCCCAAATGGAGAATGGCAGAGAAGGGATTGTGGCGTGGCCATCCCCCCAGGGGGCTGATTTCTCGCTTTCTATCTCTCTGTCTCTCACTGTCTTTCTGGCGAGCACACGTGCCCTATAGCAAAAACCTCTCCAAAAAAAAAGAAAGGGGAGAAAAAAAAAAAAAAAACTCTCCAAAAAAAAAAAGGGATCATTTTTAAATGTTTTGTTTTTTAACACATTTTTCCTTCTTGGTGCTTTCTATTTTCTTTGGTTCAGTGTGACAAATGGTGGGAAGACAACACTGGCAAAGAATTTGCAGAAACACCTCCCAAATTGCAGTGTCATATCTCAGGATGATTTCTTCAAGGTATTTATAAAAATTCTTACATAATTTGGGACCAGCAGGTGGTGTGGTGGTTAAGGCACTGGATTCCCACATGGCTAGCCACAGTTCGGTTCGTGGCCTGGACCCAGCGGCTTGAAAATCACACTGGGCACATGTGCATACGTGCCCAGAGTCCCAAGAAGATAATGGAGGAGAAGGGATTGCAGTGCGGTCATTCTCCTTGCAGGGTAATTTCTCACTTTTCTTCTCTGTATCTCTCTCCAGCAAGTGCATGCACCCTATGACCAAGATAAATCTAAAAAAACAAAACTCTTAGATAATTTATTTAACACAAAAATGTTTATAACAAAGGTAATTGAGGCCACCAGGTGGCTTGGTGGGTAAGGTGCTGGACTCCCATATAGCAGATTGCAGTTTGAGCCCCCAAGGCAGTGCTTTCTCACTTTCCCTCCCTCTTCTTATCTTCCTCTCTCTGTCTCTGTCTCTATATCTCTCTCTGGAGCATTCAAGGTCTTAGAAAATTCAAAAATAATAATAATGAATAAAAGTTTCAAAAAATAATAACAAAGGTAATTGAATCACACCCAAAAATCTTTTGCCGAGAGATGCACCTGGAGTAGTGAAATTAGGTTCAATGCAGTTGTGTTACATATCCACTAGATGGCACCACCTATCTGTGCTGGTCTGATTTTATTTATTGTCCTCATCAAAACTTTTTTTTTTTTTATTTTTATTTTCTACCCTTAATTCACTATACACCATCACAACCCACCAATAAATTTTCCATCCAAAATACACTGTGTACTGGTTCAATCAAGCACATCAACATACATGTTCTCAGCAAGTAATTTTCCAATTCTTACATCCTGCATACCTTGCCCTTTGTCTTGCCATCCCTGATTCCCCATCCCCCACCCTCTGCCATGTCCCATCATTGTCCCTGGCATCCATGATTGCCCTCCATGCCTTCCGACCCCTCCCATTCAATTGTTCTGCCAATGAACTCAATTGGTCTAAATATATCCAATAGCTAGCACAGCTGACACATACCTATACATGTACCCAAATCTGACCCTAGGCATAAACCCCAGTGAGTAGAATGAACATACTATAAAATAGTACCCAGCTGTGCCCATACAGCTCGCTGCAGTTATCAAATGTGCATTTTTTTTTCCTCCTGCTTTTTTTTTTTTTTTATTAAATTATATTACCTAACACTCATTCCCTGAGCATCATCACAACACACTAAGTGTAGTTTCCCATTTAGGATAAACTGCATAGTGTCTTAATCAAGCATGTTATCACCAATACTATTCCATTTCTACTTTCATACATATGTATACATATATATATGTTTTTTATCC
>NW_006159952.1:332815-335204 GCF_000334495.1 Tupaia belangeri chinensis
CCAGGGAGCGCGGGGCCCCGGGGGGCGCAGGGCCCGCCTCCCGCCACCGCCTTGGCGTGGGTCCCGGGGGGAGACGCACTGAGCCTGGGAGGGCCCGCGTAAGTCCCCATCAAAACTCTTATTAAAACCTTTCATTCTACAGTTGTATTATTTCTGCCTCACATACTATTTTTATGGAACTTTATTATTTTTTTTTCAGCCAGAATCTGAAATAGAGACAGATAAAAATGGATTTTTGCAGTATGATGGTAAGTAGTTTAGTTTGTACAACCCTATACACTTATGTTTATTTTCTTTTTTAAACCCAAGGACTTTACTCTCTATGAAAACAGTCTTTTTTTCTTTAAAGAATTATTTATTTATTTTTAATTATTATTACTTTTTAATTTTCTATAGAGCATGTGCACTCACCAGAGAGAGACAGAGAAAAAGCAAGTCACCAGGTCCAGGACTTGAACCATGGTTAGCCATGTGGGAGTCCAGTGCCTTCACCACCATGCCACACCATCTGATTGCCCCATATGAAGACAACTTTAAAAGATGTTTAAATAGGGACCAGGAGATGATGTAATGATTACATCGCTGGACTCCCACATAGTCAACCACCACTTGAGTCCCAGACCCGGCAACTTAAAACTAGTACCAGGCATAAGTGCATGCATGCCCAAAATCCCAGTAGGAGAATGTAGGAGAAGGGACTGTGGCATGGCCATCCCCCCAGAGGGTGATTTCTCATTTTCTGTCTCTCTATCTCTCCAGCGAGCACACATACCCTATAGCAAAAATCTCTCTTGTAAAAACTGTCTTAATAAATTGCTGTACTTGAGTGGCATGGCAGTTAAGGCGTTGTACTCTTACATGGTTGACCACGATTCAAGTCTTAGAACTGGCATCTTGAAACTCACATTGGGCAAATATGTGTGTTTGCCCAAAATTTCAAGACAAGAATAGGGCAGAAGGGACTGTAGCATGGCCATGCCACCGAGGGTGAGTTCTCACTTTCTGCCTGTCTGTCTCTCCAGTGAGTACACAAACTCTGTAGCAACAATCTCTCTAAATAAATAAATATATATGTGTGTGTGTGTGTGTGTGTGTGTATGTATGTATATATATAGAGAGAGCGAGAGCTGTACTCTAAACTTGCCTTTGTAGGTTTCTGATTTATGTTTAACTGTTTAAATAAATAAAATCTTTTTGTCAATTTTATATTTAAAACAGAAACAATGGAATGAGAAATCATTCTTCTTGCCAGTCCCCTAGCCTAGTGGCTAAGGAAGCCAGCTCCCACATGGCTGATCCCACAGTTCAAATCCTAGCCCCAGTGGCTTGAAAAATATACCAAACATGAGGATGAAGAAATGGAGGAGAAGGAATTGTGAGGTGGTCACACCCCATCAAGGGGTGCTTTCTCCTTTTTCCTCTCTTTTTGTCTCTGTGTCTCTCTCTAGTGAGTATACATACCCCTTTTGCAATTTTTTTTTAAAGGACAGAATTTTTTTTTTCTTCTGAAGCTGGGGCAAGGAAGGTTTTCTGTCCCTCTATACCTCCCTGCCTTGGACATACATAACTAACTATTCTTGCTATCCCTGAGCCCGCCCCAAGAATATCTTACCTCGAACAAACCCTAAGCTCTCATCTTCTCAACCCTCCTTCCTGGTGGCCATAGTACTGGGCTTGTTTTCTTTGTTTGTTTTCTTTTTCTTTTCACCGCTCAGAGAGCTTTGTAAATATTTTTAGATGGATTCACCTCATTCCCTTGTCCCAAGCTAACACTGTTTTGAAGCCAAAGAATTGAAGTCTACCAGAAACAGTTATTTTCCTTTAGAGACTATCATACTAATAGACTATGTTATATTTAATGGTCTCACTAACTTTTATAATTAACAAGATGAACATTGAGTATTTTTGCAAACTTGCAACAGAGGGAGCTCTCTTAAAAACTCATAAAGTATGTCCTTTATTTTTAACTTTGACAACCTTGAAGGAAGCTGTTATATAATCAGTTCTTACAGACACCTGATAGTTTTAAGAGAGGCAGAATATATTCTTGACTCACTCTTGGTCTTTAGCTACAGCCAAGATTTTTTTTTCTTCTCTTCCTCTGGCCAAAGTTTAGTGAGAAAGATTGTTACCAAGGAAGAGTGAAATAAGAAAAAACGGTTTTCAACAATTAACAAAGAATTATCATTCCTACTTTTTAATTTCTTGCAAACTAACAAGAAAAATTAATATCCAAATAGAAAAACAGTCTAAAGATTTGGATGAGCTATTAACAACAGTTTAAGTTATTTGATTAATAAATGTACAATAAAAAGAACCAGCAGTTAGTGTAATGGCTATGTCTCTGGACTCCCATGTAGCAACAATCTCTCTAAATAAATAAATATAT
>NW_006159952.1:335374-339577 GCF_000334495.1 Tupaia belangeri chinensis
GTGGCATGGCCATGCCCCCCTGGGGGGTGATTTCTCGCTTTCTGTCTCTCTGTCTCTCTCTGTCTGTCTGGCGAGCGCATGCACCCTATAGCAAAAACCTCTCCAAAAAAAAAAAAAAAGTCAACCTCAAAAGTAGTCAAAAAAGAATTACTTTTTCCACTTGCCAAGTAAACAAATATTTTTAAAGCAATAATGTTTAAAGGTTATAGAGGAGATAGAATCATCACAGTATAGTTGATAAATCAAAAAGTTAAAAGCAAATATAAAAAATAAAAAGAGATAGACCAGAATATAACAATAAGATGATAGATTTAAACTCAAATATATCAATAGCTACTAAAGTACTCCAAGGATTGTCAGACTGGTTTTTTTTAAAGCTATGTTTAAGGCTCTTAAAACTGATAGACTCAAATAGGAAAACATAAAAAGGTAGACAGTAAAAAGTTAGGAAAAGATACGGGAACACCTCGTGAAAGAAGACTGGTCTAACTATACTAACTAGACACAGTAAACTTTAAGGCAGAGTATGACTAGAGCTGGAGGTGAATGGCTTGGTTCCATGGGAAGATAAAACTTTCTAAAATTTATATGTAATAACATAACATCAAAACATATTAAGTTAAAACTAACAAGACTAAGAAGAGAGAAATAGGGGCCAGCATGTGATATAATGGTTAAGGCACTGGACTCCCACATAGTTGACCATGGTTTGAGTCCAGGACCCGGAGACTTAAAAATCAGTCAGGCACATGTGCATGTGTGCCCCAAATCCCAAAGGAGTGGAGAAGAAGGGATTCAGTGTGGCTGTCCGCCTAGGGTGTGATTTCTGACTTTCCCTTCACTATCTCTCTCTGACTCTGTCCAGCGAGCACATGCATCCTGTGGTGCATTAAAAAAAAAAAAAAAAAAAGAGAGGAACTGATAAACCCACGATTATTGTGGATATCTGAACACAACATGTTCTGTGTATTAGTGTCCTGGGTTGAAACTCACGATGTGCCAGATAGCTTAAACCACAGAAATGTCTTGTCTCACAGCTCCGAGGCTAGACGCCTGAGATCAGGGTGTGGGCAGGGCTGGTTCCTCTGACGATCATGAGGGAGAACCTGCTCCAGCCCTCCCTCCTGACTGTCCTGATTGGCTGGTGCCTTTGATAGGCCTTGGCTCTTTGAGCTGCATTGCCCAGTCTTGCCTTCATCTTCACATGGCATTCTCCCTGAGGGCATCTCCATCCACATTTTCCCCTTTCGTAAGCACAGTGATCAGATTAGGTTAGAGGCCCGCTCTACTCCAGTATGGTCTCCTCTTAACTAACTACATCCACAATCTCTGTATTTCCAAATAAGGTCACATCCCAGAGTTCTGGAGGTTAGGACTTCCAACATATGAACTGGAACCCAAGTCAAACCCTAACACTTAATAACTAGTGGAACTAGCGGGCAAAAATTACTGATGGTTAAAAAATAAAGGATTACTGGCACAGACTCAGTGGTGTGTCTACTAAGACACCACTGCTTTGCAGGCTGAGGCCATATGGGAAGCCTGGGTTCAATTCCCAACCTAAAGGCTGGGCAAAGTGGTGAGGTATGTAATCCTGGCAATTCAGGAAGGCCAAAGCGGGCACATGAGGAGCTCAAGGCTGGCCTGGACAACATAGCAGGACTCTATCTGAAAAAGAGCCGGGCAGGTAGGCATGTAATCCCAGCCAGGAGGGTAAGGGGCAGGAGGATTGGTGCAGTAAAGCTCTATCTACAAAATAGTAATGGAGGCCAGACAGTGGTACAGCCACAAATGCAGCACTCCACAAGGCTGACCCTCATGGTCCAGGTTGCTGAATGTGCAGGGCACTGACGCTTGCCCCTGATCCTCGGCTTGTTGAAGCTGGGGCTGGGAGGCAGTCAAGACCCTGTTGGGGATGCTGTCTCTCTCTTTCTCATTCTCTTTCTCTTACTCATTGAAAAAATTAGTTAATTATTACTATTGTTGTTATTTAGATTTTTGCCATAGGGCACGTGTACTCACCATAGAGAAAGAGAGAGAGGGAAAGTAAGAAATGACCCACCAGGGGAGAAGGCCATGCCACAGTCCCTTCTCTTCCACTCACCTCTTGGAATTCTGGGTATACACACACACACACACACACACACACACAGTGTGATTTTCAAGTCACCGTGTCTGGGGCTCGAACTGCAGGGAGCCCAGTGCCTTAACCACCACACTACCTGCTGACACCAGAAATTAATTAATTTTAAAAACAAGAAATAAAGCTGTTAGATCTCTGCCAAATATACTACAGATATTTTTTTGCCAGTGTGATATTTATCTTTCAAACTTTCTATATTTTATCTTTCAAAAATTGTATATTTTCATGTGTCCAGGAGAGAATAGAAATTGTACATAAAGCAAGGTTAGGTGTGAGTTTATGATCGTCAAAGCTGGTAATAGGGGCATGGGAGGTCATTGTCCTTTGTTTTCTGCCTTTGTTGAGTTTTTCTATAATAAATATTTTCAAACATACCGTTTATTAATATTCGAGTTTAAATTTGTTACCTAAAATAACTGTTATTAGGAGTTTTGAATAAATGAAATGGTGTTACTGTATACATTTACATAGCACTGTTTTTACTCATTGCAAAACGCTGCACCACAAAACCCTCTTGGCATTGACATCGCATTTCCGTATGTCCGTTTGAAGTGCTCGAAGCACTTAACATGGATAACATGATGGCGGCCGTCTCCTGCTGGAGGGAAAGCCCAGGGCACTCTGCGGTATCAACCGAGCGAGGAAGTGCTGAGGAAATTCCCATCTTGATCATCGAGGGTTTCCTTCTTTTTAATTATAAGTAAGTACTTATGCTCTTAAGTTCGACTCTGACCGAATGGTAGAAAAGCCTTGTGAATTAAAAATGCTATAATTTTAGGCCCCTTGATACTATATGGAACAGAAGCTATTTTTTGACCATTCCGTATGAAGAATGTAAGAGGAGGAGAAGGTAAGTTTTGAAATCATTTTCATGTACTGTAATTTAAAATAAAAAATTTAAAGAAAATGAAGAAAACAGCATTATTGAGTAAGGAGTATAAGTCATTTTTCATACAAGAGAAGCCTTAACTCTTTTCCACAAGGAGCAAAACCGTTTTCCATGAATGATCATGCACATGAAATAATGCAAGTTACTTTTCTAAGAAAAGGACTATACGTTGAGCCTTTTGGCTAATAACTTTCAAATGTAGCTATCCCATGTCAATTATGATTTTAGGTTAGTGTACGTGCATTCCCCTGTAGTTATAAAGGACACCAATTAGCTTAAAGTTTAATTGCACATATCAGTTTCTGTGCCTTTATTTATGGTTGATATTTGGTTTTTAATTCTTTTATCAAGTCTTAGAGGCAGAGAAGATAATTACAAACAGTAGTGAATTGCAAAGTTAATTTTCGAATCAAGAACTAAATCCATTTTCTTGTTTTCTTAACTGCCATTGAGTTGAAATCAAGTAGTCTGAATCCTGTTTAGATTTCATCTGAGTCATTTCCCCAGTATGCTGACCACTGTTATTCTACTTTATCAATTGTGTTTCTGTCAACATAAAGCTTCCTGTGTGTTTTGCTAGTACAAGGGTCTACGAGCCTCCAGATCCCCCAGGGTACTTTGATGGCCACGTGTGGCCCATGTATTTAAAGCACAGACGAGAAGTGGAGGACATCACGTGGGAAATTGGTGAGTGCCTTTTCTCCTTCCATGTAAGGACTGGGAACATTCGTTTCCTGTTTATAACTGTAAAGGTACACTTTAAGTAAGAATGCCCTGGGCTCTCCCTCTTCCACCAATAGATCTCTGGTTTCTGTTAGTCTTTCTGTAGCTCTTGTCACAAACTAGTCAGCTTCTGAAAGGGCATTCATTCAACCAGTGCTGACTGGTTATCATCCATATACGAGGCACTGTCCCAGAGACAATGAAGTAAATAAAGGAGACCAGTCCTTGTTCTCATGCAGCTAATATTCTATCAGGGAAGCAGACTTTAAAAACCCTAGCCGGGGAACCAGCAGTTAGCGTAATGGCTATGTTGCTGGACTCCCACGTAGTCGACCGTGGTTCGCGTCCCAGACCCGGTGGCTTAAAACTCACGCTGGGCGCCATGTGCGTGCGTGCCCAAGATCCCGAGAGGAGAATGGAGGAGAAGGGATTGTGGCGTGACCATCCC